>NC_140018.1:19597417-19742484 GCF_964263955.1 Coregonus lavaretus | reverse complement strand
ATACAAGGCTAACAAGACCACAAAGTGCTCCAATGCTCCTATGTTATCTAGCCAACTCTTATAACGATCTGCCACTGACTGTTGTCATGCCAGACATGCTTGCTAGAGCACATACAGATGGGACCAGACTATGAAGAAACCATTTCATGAAGCAAATGAATTCCTTATTGATGACATAATCACTTGGGTGTCTTGTAAGTTGTATACAAGCTGAAGCAGAGTGAGAGGACAAGGTGTTTCCGTGATTAGCCTGCTAGCATTAGCCTTGATACTGGATCTCCATGTATTTCTCAGCAGGGGTCTGGTGAAGTTGGTCCTATGTCTAGCCGTGTGGAACACCTCCAACTGACTGGGACTTTGCTAAGACTTACCCCACACCAGTGTGTCGCCAGTGTTTTATGTTAATGCTAACTCTAGTGTAATTGTGTTTCCATCAGGAGTGTGACTCTAAAGACTTGAGGTTATCAGAATCAACAACCTCTGCATCATCAAGACTGTTGCTTTGTGAGAAGGTGTTAAAGTTCACAGCCATTGTTATGTAATGCAACTGAAAAGTACCAGTGTCCCGGCATTGGCCTAAGTCAGAGCAGGTCTGCCGGAGCCATGGTCCAGTGAGACACGAGTGCCGGCCCGCGTAGATGGAAAAATAAAAGTCTGAGCCTTTTGGGTAAAACACCGGGGTAAATCTCAGATAGAAACTCCACATTATGTTAACAGTCTCTTCACACCAACACCTCCACCTACACTGGGCCTCTAACAGTTTGAGGATCAGCAGGCTTCTGGCACCTCAATCATCAGTGAATTTTCAGCAGTGGCATTTCTCACCCCTTCCCTTCTGCTCTTCTACCATAGCTGAGAGGAATCCAGAGTATTGTCTGCTCTTGGTTTGTAGCCGTCCTGGGCTTTGGAGAAAGTGTTGAAACGGAGGAGTGTATAAACTACCTCTGTGGATGTTTGCTGCGCAAACCATCACGTCACATTCTGTGCTCTGTTGAAGGAAGAGCTCTAGAAATGGAACAGTCCACTATTTGCTCACATGATGAGTTGTAAGGCTAACGTTTTGTCCCATCTCTAGCCAGCAGTACTCTGGTGTCAGGCTAGCCCATCTCTAACCAGCAGTACTCTGGTGTCAGGCTAGCCCATCTCTAACCAGCAGTACTCTGGTGTCAGGCTAGCCCATCTCTAACCAGCAGTACTCTGGTGTCAGGCTAGCCCATCTCTAGCCAGCAGTACTCTGGTGTCAGGCTAGCCCATCTCTAACCAGCAGTACTCTGGTGTCAGGCTAGCCCATCTCTAGCCAGCAGTACTCTGGTGTCAGGCTAGCCCATCTCTAGCCAGCAGTACTCTGGTGTCAGGCTAGCCCATCTCTAACCAGCAGTACTCTGGTGTCAGGCTAGCCCATCTCTAACCAGCAGTACTCTGGTGTCAGGCTAGCCCATCTCTAACCAGCAGTACTCTGGTGTCAGGCTAGCCCTGAGTTTCTGCTCCTTCTCACCCCTGTGTGAGTGACACTAGGTGGTGGCCACCTGAGAGGGGCTGGTTGTGGCAAAGTGGAGACTAGTACTATGCTGGCATTCTCACTCTGGTGCACTGGAGGCCCATGTGGGGAGGTGTGCTGTACTGTGCTGTGCTGCTTCCCCTCCAGCTGCGGTGTGTATGCGTTTGCACTTTCTTGGTTTGGGAAATATCCTGGCAACCAGCCGTTGGTGGATCAGTGTTCTAGGCTAGCCCCAGTGGTGTGTCTACTATCTACAGTGCATTCGGAAAGTATTCAGACCCCTTGACTTTTTCCACATTTTGATACGTTACAGCCTTATTCTAAAATTGATTAAATAGTTTTTCCCCCTCATCAATCTACACACAATATCCCATAATAACAATGCAAAAACAGGTTTTTAGATTTTTTTTGCAAATGTATACAAAAATAAATACATTAAATATCAAATTTACATAAGTATTCAGACTCTTTACTCAGTACTTTGTTGAAGCACCTTTGGCAGCGATTACAGCCTCGAGTCTTATTGGGTATGACACTACAAGCTTGGCACACCTGTATTTGGGGATTTTCTCCCATTCTTCTCTGCAGATCCCCTCAAGCTCTGTCAGGTTGGATGGGGAGCGTTGCTGCACAACTATTTTCAGGTCCCTCCAGAGATGTTCGATCGGGTTCAAGTCCAGGCTCTGGCTGGGCCACTCAATGACATTCAGGGACTTGTCCTGAAGCCACTCCTGCATTGTCTTGGCTGTGTGCTTAGGGTTGTTGTCCTTTTGGAAGGTGAACCTTCGCCCCAGTCTGAGGTCATGAGTGCTCTGGAGCAGGTTTTCATCAAGGATCTCTCTGTACTTTGCTCAGTTCATCTTTCCCTCAATCCTGACTAGTCTCCCAGTCCCTGCCGCAGAAAACCATCCCCACAGCATGATGCTGCCACCACCATGCTTCACCGTAGGGATGGTGCCAGGTTTCCTCAGAACAGAGAATCTTGTTTCTCATGGTCTGAGAGTACTTTAGGTGCCTTTTGGCAAACTCCAAGCGGGCTGTCATGTGCCTTTTACTGAGGAGTGGCTTCCATCTGGCCACTCTACCATAAAGGCCTGATTGGTGGAGTGCTGCAGAGATGGTTCTCCCATCTCCACAGAGGAACTCTGGACCTCTGTCGGAGTGACCATCGGGTTCTTGGTCACCTCCCTGACCAAGGCCCTTCTCCCCCAATTGCAGAGTTTGGCTGGGCGGCCAGCTCTAGGAAGAGTCTCGGTGGTTCCAAACTTCTTCCATTTAAGAATGATGGGGGCCACTGTGTTCTTGGGGACCTTTTTTAATGCTGAAGAAATTTTTTGGAGCCCTTCCCCAGATCTGTGCCTCGACACAATCATGTTTCAGAGCCATACTTCATGGCTTGGTTTTTGCTCTGACATGCATTGTCAACTGTGGGACCTTATGTAGACAGGTGTGTGCCTTTCCAAATAATATAATGTCCAATCTATTAAATTTACCACAGGTGGACTCCAATCAAGTTGTAGAAACATCTTAAGGATGATCAATGGAAACAGGATGAATCTGAGCTCAATTTTGGACGCGCCTGTCTCCCATCACTGCTCCATGAACAGCCACCCAGCCCTCAACCATGGCCCTCTTCCCTGGCCCTCTTCCCTGGCCCTCTCATCCAGCCACAGGGGCCACATAGATGTGGTCCCCAGCTTCTTCTGTGAGTCAGAGCAGACACCATGGAAATTCCCTTCTCTTCTGTCTTAGGGCCTCAAAGTTGAGTCAAAGCCCAAAACAAACATGTTTTATTTAAATCTACTCAGAGCCTCAACATGAGTTGTGGGAAAAAGCCACTGTCCTTCGTGTTTCTTTGTCTTACTTTGCTTTGTTTGGATTTACAGGGTTTGTCCCATTTTTCAGCTTGGAAAATGGCCTCTGCCCAGACTGAGTGTAGAGCCTAGTTCAGCCTCTTATTAAAGCCAACAATAGCCATGGCATTAAAACTGCGGACAGATACCCATGCCAACATTCCTGTTTGTTAAACCCTAACCGCTGCATGCAAGTACACCATTTAGAGATCAGGGTTTCCTCTACTCTCTCTGTGGCTATGTGGAAAATACACAACTGTCGACCAAGGCCTCCCTTTTGGTGTTGTGCCTACAGGGGACAGAGGAAGTGGTGGAGGGAAGTGCTGTCTGTCTGCCCCTGGGAAGACTGACTGACTGACTGACTGACTGACTGACGAGTCTTTCTGAAGGTAATCCAGAAACTGTTCTCTGCAGTTTAATTGTAAGAATTGGACATTCTGACAAAGTCTGTTCATTCGACTGTGTTGAAAATAACGATTTAGACCTTTTTACAGACATAAACAATGGAGTGTTCCTTCAAAAAGAATTTGCCTTCCTGTTCTTAGCAATAACAATCAGAGCGGTGATACATTGACCATTTGCCATGTATTCTTTGGTAGGGAAATAGAAGGCAGGCGCTGTATTGCATAAGCAGGCCTAGCTAGTCCCTGGAGCGCTTCTCACAGTTCTGCTGGCTATGACGTCACCAGCGCTAGCTGCCTCCTCTCTGTGCTCTCTCCTCTCTGTGCTCTCTCACAGCCAGGCTCTTTGATGTTATATTTTGATATAGAGACGTTAACATTAATGAAGGGACAGAAACCCTCTCCTATACCTGTTCCAATTCCACCAGCTCAACGTTACAGCTTCATGGGTGTGTTTGTACCTGTCTAAATGTGGTGTTTGTGTGTCTGTTGTGTACTGTAGTGTGTGTGTACTGCACTGTACTGTAGTGTGTCTGCCTGTGTGTGTGTACTGTACTCTGTGGTTTGTGTACTGTGTGTGTGTGTATTTACTATGTACAGTACCAGTCGAAAGTTTGGACACCTACTCATTCCAGGGTTTTTCTTTATTTTCACTATTTTCTATATTGTAGAATAATAGTGAAGACATCAAAACTATGTAATAACACATATGGAATCATGTAGTAACCAAAAAATTGTTAAACAAATCAAAATATATTTTATATTTGAGATTCTTCAAATAGCCACCGTTTGCCTTGATGACAGCTTTGCACACTCTTGGCATTATCTCAAGCAGCTTCACCTGGAATGCTTTTCCAACAGTCTTGAAGGGAGTTCCCACATATGCTAAGCACTTGTTGGCTGCTTTTCCTTCACTCTGCGGTCCGCCCCATCCCAAACCATCTCAATTGGGTTGAGGTCGGGGGATTGTGGAGGCCAGGTCATCTGATGCACCACTCCATCACTCTCCTTCTTGGTAAAATAGCCCTAACACAGCCTGGAGGTGTGTTGGGTCATTGTCCTGTTGAAAAACAAATGATAGTCCCACTAAGCCAAAACCAGATGGGATGGCGTATCGCTGCAGAATGCTGTGGTAGCCATGCTGGTTAAGTGTGTCTTGAATCTTAAATAAATCACAGACAGTGTCACCAGCAAAACACCCCCACACCATAACAACTCCTCCTCCATTTCCACCGGTCTAATGTCCATTGCTCGTGTTTCTTGGCCCAAGCAAGTCTCTTCTTCTTATTGGTGTCTTTTAGTAATGTTTTTTTTACAGCAATTTGACCATGAAGGCCTGATTCACACAGTCTCCTCTGAACAGTTGATGTTGAGATGTGTCTGTTACTTGAACTCTGTGAAGCATTTATTTGGGCTGCAATTTCTGAGGCTGGTAACTCTAATGAACTTATCCTCTGCAGCAGAGGTAACTCTGGGTCTTCCATTCCTGTGGCGGTCCTCATGAGAGCCAGTTTCATCATAGCGGTTAGTTTTTGCGACTGCACTTGAAGAAACTTTCAAAGTAATTTTTTGAGCTATTCCTGCCATAATATGGACTTGGTCTTTTACCAAATATGGCTATTTTCTGTATACCCCCCTACCTTGTCACAACACACCTGATTGGCTCAAAGGCATTAAGAAGGAAAGAAATTCCACAAATTAACTTTTAAGAAGGCACACCTGTTAATTGAAATGCATTTCAGGTGAATACCTCATGAAGCTGGTTGAGAGAATGCCAAAAGTGTGCAAAGCTGTCATCAAGGCAAAGGCTAGCTATTTGAAGAATCTCAAATATAAAATGTGATTTGTTTAACCATTTTTTGGTTACTACATGATTCCATATGTGTTATTTCATAATTTTGATGTCTTCACTATTATTCTACAATATAAAAAATAAAGAAAAACCCTTGAATGAGTAGGTGTGTCCAAACTTTTGACTGGTACTGTATAAGGGGGTGGTGTTGGTGGTATTCTGAGTGGAGTACTCTACTACCCTGTCCTTCAGAGAGGCTGAAGAGAGCCCAGAGGCAGCTGTTTAAGTGTACTGAGAGCAGACAGAGCAGACTGAGAGGAACTAATAGGGAGAAGAGAGGCTCTGAATGGGATCAGGACTATGATGAGAAGGTCTGGGTCTGTCTGGGTCTACTCAACTAAGCATTAAGGCAACACAATACTAGCCTATAACCTCCATTGAGTTAGAGAAGCCACTGTCCTTAGCTTTGTTTTCCTACACAGCTAGCTACAAATCTACTAGGTAGGCAGGACTCTACAACAACCTACATTGAGAAGCTAGCTACTTTCCTTTACATTTGTTTTGCTTTACGTCCATTCTTGTGAATCCCATTTAGCTTCACAGTGATGCGAATAACCTTTCTGGGTCTCTCAGTCTCTCTGTTATGACAACAGTAAGCCGTTGTACACTAACACGCATTATTCAACCCATATGTGTTTGAGAGGGTGGTCAGCCAATTGCTTAGATGACTGTGCAGATTTGGGGTGAAAGAAGTGAAAATTAAGGGGTAATGAGCGACCTCTGATCCGACAACTGATGTTTAAGGGGAAGGGCAGTCCACCACCAATGCTATGTTGCTACCTCAAGCCCACTCGGAGGGCTGAGACTGCGCTAGACACTTGGTTTGGGGTTGGATTCCTCTGGGTTTCAGTTGCCTGTGGTTGGAAAGTGGTGGCGGATCAGAGCCAAAGGCCTTAGTTATGTTCCAGATTCTCTCTGGTGGTTTAGACTAGAGCACTATACTTCATTACACGTCTCCTACAAGAGTCCCGTGAAACAAGGAAACCAGTGGAAATGTGAAACAAGGGAATCTTGTAATAAGAGCTTGGTTATAAAATGTATTTGAATACTGAGTAGAGCAGAAGCCCATGAATAAATTACATTTCCATTGTTCTTTTCCATTCATTTGCATTGTATTTTATAACTACAGTGAGGGAAAAAAGTATTTGATCCCCTGCTGATTTTGTACGTTTGCCCACTGACAAAGACATGATCAGTCTATAATTTTAATGGTAGGTTTATATGAACAGTGAGAGACAGAATAACAAAAAAATCCAGAAAAATGCATGTAAAAAATGTTATAAATTGATTTGCATTTTAATGAGGGAAATAAGTATTTGACTCCTCTGCAAAACATGACTTAGTACTTGGTGGCAAAACCCTTGTTGGCAATCACAGAGGTCAGACGTTTCTTGTAGTTGGCCACCAGGTTTGCACACATCTCAGGAGGGATTTTGTCCCACTCCTCTTTGCAGATCTTCTCCAAGTCATTAAGGTTTCGAGGCTGACGTTTGGCAACTCGAACCTTCAGCTCCCTCCACAGATTTTCTATGGGATTAAGGTCTGGAGACTGGCTAGGCCACTCCAGGACCTTAATGTGCTTCTTCTTGAGCCACTCCTTTGTTGCCTTGGCCGTGTGTTTTGGGTCATTGTCATGCTGGAATACCCATCCATTTTCAATGCCCTGGCTGAGGGAAGGAGGATCTCACCCAAGATTTGACGGTCATGGCCCTGTCCATCGTCCCTTTGATGCGGTGAAGTTGTCCTGTCCCCTTAGCAGAAAAACACCCCCAAAGCATAATGTTTCCACCCCCATGTTTGACGGTGGGGATGGTGTTCTTGGGGTCATAGGCAGCATTCCTCTTCCTCCAAACACGGCGAGTTGAGTTGATGCCAAAGAGCTCCATTTTGGTCTCATCTGACGACAACACGTTCACCCAGTTCTCCTCTGAATCATTCAGATGTTCATTGGCAAACTTCAGACGGCCCTGTATATGTGCTTTCTTGAAACAGGGGGACCTTGCGGGCGCTGCAGGATTTCAGTCCTTCACGGCGTAGTGTGTTACCAATTGTTTTCTTGGTGACTATGGTCCCAGCTGCCTTGAGATCATTGACAAGATCCTCCCGTGTAGTTCTGGGCTGATTCCTCACCGTTCTCATGATCATTGCAACTCCACGAGGTGAGATCTTGCATGGAGCCCCAGGCCGAGGGAGATTGACAGTTATTTTGTGTATCTTCCATTTGCGAATAATCGCACCAACTGTTGTCACCTTCTCACCAAGCTGCTTGGTGATGGTCTTGTAGCCCATTCCAGCCTTGTGTAGGTCTACAATCTTGTCCCTGACATCCTTGGAGAGCTCTTTGGTCTTGGCCATTGTGGAGAGTTTGGAATCTGATTGATTGATTGCTTCTGTGGACAGGTGTCTTTTATACAGGTAACAAGCTGAGATTAAGAGCACTCCCTTTAAGAGTGTGCTCCTAATCTCAGCTCCTTACCTGTATAAAAGACACCTGGGAGCCAGAAATCTTTTGGATTGAGAGGGGGTCAAATACTTATTTCCCTCATTAAAATGCAAATCAATTTATAACATTTTTGACATGCGTTTTTCTGGATTTTGTTGTTGTTATTCTGTCTCTCACTGTTCAAATAAAACTACCATTGAAATTATAGACTGATCATTTCTTTGTCAGTGGGCAAACGTACAAAATCAGCAGGGGATCAAATACTTTTTTCCCTCACTGTAGTTCATGGTCAACATGAGAAAAGAACTGCTTTTGACCATGTCCTTTACTATTCAATGTCATCTCTTTATCTATGCAGGAGGATTGACTGTTGTACAATACTTCCATTGTATGTCATTCACCAGTTTGTTTCTACTGAAGACTGTAGGGTTGTTATTGTTGTCAATTAGGAGCATATTAACGGGAGGTGTGCTTTATTGTCAGGTGTGTTCACACTGGGAAGATGACTGTCTTGTGGAGGTGTGTGTGTGTGTGAGACTAGGAAGCTAGCTATGTGTAGTGGGATAAGTGGGTTCAGGTCTCTTGGCAGGTTATTAGCACTCACATACAGTCTACAGCAGGCAGGCAGATGTATAACTGCCTCTGCCTGGCTAAAGCAATTCAGTTCTAAAGATAGTCATACAGGCGCTAATGGAAAGCAATAATGGAATGATGATTTTCTCGGATGAAAGAGCATAGATCATCTTCGAGCTCAGCCACAAATATTATGCGCTTTAGTTAGAATACTGTTTTTCAGATTTTTAAATCTGTTAGTGGTCTTTAAGAGTAATTTGTGCTGAGACTCTGGTACCCTTTTGTTGACAAAGCAATTTGCTGTTGCAGTTACCTTTAATGTACAGCCAGTAACCATAGCTGTTATGTCTGTGCCTACCCTGCTCTCATGGGTCATTATATCGTAGATGGAGTGATGCATGTCTCTGAGCACGAGGTTGCTTTGTGTTTATGGCTGTTTTCCTTTGAAGAGAGAGGCTGGTGACCTTCATGGCTCTGTCTGTTTGGCAGGGCATAGTTAATTTGTTATACTGCTGTATGCTGATGGGTGCTGAGAGTGAGGGGTGGGTTGGGTTCTCCCTTGCAGAGGGAGTGAGATGACGAAGGTACTACTGAGTAAGAGACCCTCCCCTGTTCCTCCCTTCCAAAGCATTATCTTCCCACATCAAGTCTGGGAACTCCCTGCCTCCCTGTAGGCCTAGGGCCTGTCAGTGTTCAGCCAGCTTTGCAATTCCGGTCTTATTCTCTTGTTTTCTGCCTTCTGAGACTTTTGTGGAATTGCTCTCTGTCTCTCTGCCATCTCCGGTCTGACTAGAGTTCAATAATCAGTGGTCCACCCATTGGATTCCTCAGGAAACGACCGCCAGATGACATTGATTCTGATGAATCAAGCTGTGGAGAGGAGATGCGTGTTTCAAGCCTCTTTGAAAGAAGAAAGTGGAAAACGGGCTTTCCCATGCATGGTTTAATGTTGTTGAACAACACTCCCTTCTCCCCTGCTGACACTCACCTGAGAGAGGTTGTGTGTGGCGGTTCACACACACACACACACACACTTCCCAATATCCCCTGGCTCTCTTCTGCTCTCCTATATTCTCTTCCCCAGGGCCTCTAACCTCTCTCTCTCTTTCTCTCTCTTTCTCTCTCTCTCACTTTTTTCTCCTCCATCTTTCTCTTTGCCTCTCTCTCTCTCTCTTCACATTCTGCCGCTCTCTCTCCTGTCTGTCTCCTCCTGTTGGAGTAGTTGCTATGGAGTGGGAGGGAGGGTGAAGCATGTTGGTGAATAATTTACTGCCTGACAGGGCCTTGGCCTAATTGTTTTGTTCTGCTGGTCGGTAACAGAGTTGGCCAAGTCTCAAATGACACCCACTACTATAGCCTATATAGTGCATTAGTTTTGACCAGAGCCCTTTGTGGTGAGGCAGGAGTGTGGACAGGTAGGAGTGTGGTGGTGTATGTAGTTACCAAGACTCTGTTAAATACTAGGCCTAGGCTTTATGGTTTCTCCATAGTCAAACATTGGCAGTAGAATGGCCTTACTGAAGAGCTCAGGGACATTCAACGTGGCACTGTCATAGGATGTCACCTTTCCTACAGTCAGTTCGTCAAATTTCTGCCCTGCTAGATCTGCCTCGGTCAACTGTAAGTGCTGTTATTGTGAAGTGAAAACGTCTAGGAGCAACAGCCACTCAGCCGCGAAGTGGTAGACCACACAAGCTCACAGAACGGGACCGCTGAAACTCGTAAAAATTGTCTGTCCTCGGTTGCAACACTCACTACCAAACTGCCTCTGGAAGCAACGTCAGCACAATAACTGTTTGTCAGAAGCTTCATGAAATGGGTTTCCATGGCCGAGCAGCCGCACACAAGCCTAAGATCACCATGCGCAATCCCAAGCGTCGGCTGGAGTGGGGTAAAGCTCGTCGCCATTGGACTCTGGAGCAGTGGAAACGCATTCTCTGGAGTGATGAATCAAGCTTCACCATCTCGCAGTCCGATGGACGAATCTGGGTTTGGCGGATGCTAGGAGAATGCTACCTGCTCGAATGCATAGTACCAACTGTAAAGTTTGGTGGAGGAGAAATAATAGTCTGGGGCTGTTTTTCATGGTTCGGGCTAAGCCCCTTAGATCCAGTGAAGGGAAATCTTAATGCTACAACATACAATGACATTCTAGATGATTCTGTGCTTCCAACTTTGTGGCAACAGTTTGGGGAAGGCCCTTTCCTGTTTCAGCATGACAATGGCCCTGTGCACAAAGCGAGGTCCATACAGAAATGGTTTGTCGATCGGTGTGGAAGAACTTGACTGGCCTGCACAGAGCCCTGACCTCAGCCCCATCGAACACCTTTGGGATGAATTGGGATGCTGACTGTGAGCCAGGCCTAATCACCCAACATCAGTGCCCGACCTCACTAATGCTCTTGTAGCTGAATGGAAGCAAGTCCCCGCAGCAATGTTCCAACATCTAGTGGAAAGCCTTCCCAGAAGAGTGGAGGCTGTTATAGCAGCAAAAGGGGGACCAACTCCATATTAATGCCCATGAGGTGTCCACATACTTTTGGTCATATAGTGTATCTTAATGGATATTTGACACCCCCTTAGACCATTCTCCTTTTAATCATGTCCGATCTCATTACATAAACAACTCCTCCAATGCCATTACATTTGACATTTTAGTCATTTAGCAGATGCTCTTATCCAGAGCGACTTACAGTTAGTGAGTGCATACATTTTCATACTGGCTCCCCGTGGGAATCGAACCCACAACCCTGGCGTTGCAAGCGCCATGCTCTACCAACTGAGCTACAGGAGGCATTACCCTCTCAGACAGCCACTCTTCCAGTTCCTGACTTTCAGGAGACCACAAATGTTGCTGTGCTGGCCAGGCTTGATTAACTCTGATCAACTGTTTGGGGTAGAAACCAATGTCCCCTTGTGTACTGCTGTTTAACGTGTGTCCCTGTTTCTCTCACTTCTCCTCTCTGCAGTGAACAGAGTATCTGTCAGGCGCGGGCCGCTGTCATGGTGTATGACGATGCCAATAAGAAATGGGTTCCAGCCGGCGGCTCCACAGGCTTCAGCAGAGTGCACATATACCACCACACGGGCAACAACGCCTTCCGGGTGGTGGGACGCAAAATACAGGACCATCAGGTGAGTCAGTGGGACAGCATGGGGCTGGATGATTTGAGAAGTATGTAGTGCTTGTGAAGACTTTATGAATGCAATATAAAGACTTTAGAAGTTGTCGTTTATTTGAAGTGGGACCAGGATTTCACGAGCCTGAGAACTGCACTGATCGGATGACTCTAGAGTTCTTTACGTTATTCCGTCTCTGACGTGTCATTAGGAGAGTAGCCTGGCAGCCATCTTGCTTTTCTCAGTGTCTCTCAGCAATGATCCAGCTCTGTAATTGGAAACAGATCGGAGAGCTCTGCTGCTCCATTAGTAACCGTCACATCACAGCCAAGCTCTCAAAAACATCAATCTGTCGGTCTGTTTGTCCCTAGTCCATGGTTAGCTATAGCGTCAACAGACAGCAACAACAATGTAGATCCAGGCCAGAGAGGAAATGTAACAGTCTCCTGTATTCCTCTCCTCTCTGACTGCCTTTACTCCATTCGATAAGATCCGGCCAGGCAGCCAGTGATACACATCTGTATTTAATGAAGTGAACCTTTTTGTGGAAAATTAGAGGATGGCCTGTTCTTAGGAAAAATAGGAGGCATATTTAGAGAAACACGACACCAGGTGCTGCTGAATTGTTTCCACGGTACCAGACTACACCTCTCCTATTGGTGGATTAGTGTTGGAGCTGATTGTTGTCTGTTTGGTGTTTGTTTGGTATTTGGTAGCCTTCTGTGTGTGTTGCTAGCGTACACAATGCAGCTGACCCTTGCCCAAACCCATCTCCTGGGTTTTTAACTGAATTCCCCCCCAACTCCGAACCCCTTTAAATTCAGTTATGTCAGCAGGAACTGAAAAACTCTTGTTTTCCCTCTTCGTCTGTTATTCTCATTACAAACAAAGTGGTTTCCCTGAAATAGACTTAAAGGAAGCCATGATGGGCTGTTTTCAGCTTTAAGAGTGAATAGGTTTTAGTAGAGGTATATTATCCTGCCTTGGTTGGGACTGAGCAGATGGTTAGCTTGGTCTGATTTGATCCTGCATATGTTCTAAAAGAGTTCACTCTACATGTCTGGGAGTATCTCTCTCAGGGCATCAGACTGTTGGTATTTAGTAGATTTCACTGTAATGGTGTTAGTGGATAGACTCGCACACAGAACACTTCTGCCAGTCCATTAGTTGGGGGATGATCACTATAGGATCCAGTCAGTGTTGCATTCCAGAACATCGGTGCTGTCTCTCAGGGCCTCACTGCCACACAGGAAGAGTGTTTGTGGAGAGGGCTGAGTGCAGTACTAGTGTAGTCCAATGAGGCATTGTCTACCACCAGAGGCACAGTGGACCAGGGGTCTTTTCTGCAGTGGCAGATCCTGTTATATACTCCTGTCTCAGGAGAGGCCAATGGAGACGTGTTTCTGGTCAGGACCATGCAGTGATTGAGACCGAGAGCTGTGGTGTGACGGTCAGACATAAACACACAGGCCACAGCGGCTTCTTGGTTCACAGAACCTCCAACAGAACCTCTATCCCGCGGGACTTGCGGGCCCCAACAGAGATCATTGCGGCTCAGTCTGCATCTTTTGTGCTGTGGACGGTCAGACGATTTTATTTGGAAACGGTCGTCTTTCTGCTTTGCTAATATGTGTTAACCTAGGCCTACCTATTGTATTAAAAGCACCTCTTTGTCACATTATTCACACAATCAGAATTTGCTGCTAAAGTTCAGTAGCCTACCTCTCCTAGTTGGGCGCGCAAGGTCAAGTGCGCCTATACAGTATTTGTGGTCTCAATGAAATGGAGTAGGCTGCCTATGCATGGATAGAGTGAGTCAGGTGGCAATTATCTTTCCAATGAAATTAACTTAAAAGTGATTAGACTATAGTTTACTACGGTGTCTGTAAATAAATACTGATAATGGAAAGAAGTGGAGGGCGCTCAACCAACGTGAGTTGGGGTGCAATCAAAACATAAGCATCTTTGAAAAGGAAATTGCGCATTGCACGCATACCATGGTGAGTGAGCGTTGCGCCTTTTCACTTTTCAATAAATATTGATTACCCATTTGTCTCTGCCTGTAAATCGTCCTCCTGAATGGAAGGCTATATCCTATTTGCAAAACATAGCTCAAGAGAAAGTGCAAGTGTCCGCTCTCATCATTCTGGCTGCTTCAAGTTCAGTAGCCATACCTCTCCACTCCTAGTAGGGCGTGCAAGATCAGTTGTGTGTGTGTGTGGTCTCAATTAAATAGAGTAGGCTATATGCATGGGTGGAGACGCATGGGGAAGTTATATTTCCAAGGAAATTAACTTCCTAAATAGGATTAGGCTAAAGTTTACTAAATTGCCTGGAAATAAATATTGATCACCCATATTTGTATGCGTCTGAAAATTTCCCCACTCTTAAAAGGTAGGCTATATGCTAAATGTAGCTCAAGAGAAAGTGCAAAAGTGTCCGCTCTCTCACTAACTGGGCTCTCTTCAAACTACGTCTAGCCTATTGGCTGATATATCCCAGTAATACCGATAGCTTAATATAGTGGGCCACGTGAGAATCTCTGGTAATTTCACAATTCTTGATTTTGCCTATAGGGTGCAAAATTGCTGGGACCATGGCTGGCAAGCGAGCTTCGTTACATACACCTAAAATAACATTGCGGGACTACGGTTGGGTTCGGCACAAGTTCTTCCTGGAGCGGGTGGGAGTTGGACAGAAAGACAGTGGGAGCGGGCTGGTTGCAGTATGAAAAGCTGAGCGTGGGATGAAGAAATCAGTCCCGTGCAGACCTCTACCTTCTCCCAGCGCAGCACCCCGCTCCCCTCCGAGAACTTACCCACAGAGGCCAGTTAAAGATGACAGCAAACCCAGCCCTGATGCAGGGGGTGTCAAGTACTATTTAATTCTTGGATGTTTTTCTTTCTTTGAAGACTTTATAAAAAACCTCCAGTAGTCGCTATTTGTTCCCCCTGAAGCAATAAACCCTGACCACTTTTTAAGAATCGAATTTAGAGTTCCTACCCCCCCATTAACTTTGAAGGCCTCGTTTCTGGAATGCCTGACCCTGGTCTGCTTGTCTATTACTTCCTGTATAGCAGCAAACTGGAGCAGAGGGATTTAACGCAGTGGAAAAACCTCAGTGTTATTGTTTTCATTTTACCAATGCAATAAAAAGTTATTGCTGGCCCTCTCCCTCTCTTGGTCTCACACTCATCCTTACAATTGCTGTAGACCTATACTGTGTGTGTAGGACAATTGACGTAGATATCCAAAAACACATGTCACAGTTTCTAAATATTGATCCAATAGTCTCATTCCTATGATGACTAAAGTGTCAAAGTGCAGTGTCTCCAGAGTAGTGAGGTCTTGCTGTTGTCTCTACAGTCGCTGAGCGTTGCAGAATCCATACCCTCAAGGAGAGAGAGAGAGAGAGAGAGAGAGAGAGAGCTAACACACAGCATTCCTCCTGTAGGAGAGAGCGAGGGAGTGCTCGCTGGTCGGCATGTGCTGTATCAGCACTCCCAGAACCCCCTCTGTCTTCTCCCTGACTTCTCCCGTCCCGTGGGAAGAGAGGAGGACAGGTCGTTACGAGGCCTTGCTCTCCTGCTGTTGTTCATGTCAACACAAGGAGAAAGGTCCTTCACACCACCACTATAAACACTCACAGCGACATGTATCCTCAACATGTAGGAGGAACTTGACTCTTCTTAGAACTGGGTTCAGATGATCATTGGACTCCATGGAAAGGTCATGTTGACACACTGTTATGGGTTCATAGCAGCAAACTGGTTAACGAACACGGACCCGGTGTAGGATTTCTGTTGTCAAAGATGTATAGTCTTCATCCTCTGCTTAGTAAGTCAATAATTTGATCATAAAGGGACATGTTTCTATATTGCTTCATAACTCTTTTAATCAGACTTTAATCCCACGTCAATCCTGATGCATGTTAATTAGGCCCTCTGATGAATTTCTGGTTTCTAATTATTATGATTTAATATTGATGTGATTGACTTTTATTTAAAATGAGACGGGATGAATGCAAAACGTATGAAGATTTGGTGCTGCTTATTATTTTTTGACTGATACAGCCACCTGTCTGCATCTGTTTAGTGCAGAGAATCGATCAGAGGAAGGTAGACTATCTATCTGTAGTGTTGGGGCTTTGGCTTGTCAAGGTCATTTCAACCATTCAGTATGAAACACACTAATGATGGCTGAAGTTGAAACTAGTTGGTTTAAAATAAAAATCTATAGATGATGAATAGGCACAATATATTTTGCGCATTTCAGATTATTATTCAATTTATGCATCTTTATTGGACTGTAAGGTAGCAATATAGCATACTTTCCCTTTTGCACTGACTCTTTCAACTGGTGACTGCAGCAGTGAAATCTATAGCCTAGGCCTTGAATGCTGCTCAGAGCCTGACTCGACTGAAGAGCTAATAGAGTTCAGGAGTGTTTCTTGGCTGGGGTACAGTATTGCTGATTTCTGATAGGGGCTAGATTAACTATATTTGTTATGCTCGGTTCCTCTACTGTTCCTCTGTCTCTGACTGGAGTTGAACCGACAGCCGTTTTGTTTTTTCTGCTCCGCTGTGTGCCTCAGTGAGCTCATCAACAAAAATGAGAGAACAGATTATGTAAATCTCTGGCCTGGCCGCCCAGAGGAAAAATAAAGCTAGAAACCAACACATCTTCACTTTCAAGAGCCAAAGGAATGTTCCAATTAAATTCTAGATATTTAAAATAAACGTGGTGCGGATATTATAGGTGTTTTTTCCACGGCTTTCACCAACCCTAACATTCTAGAACTGAACAACTATCTTGATCCTCAAGCTGTGAATGATTGCTTTGGAGCTGAACGCAGCTCATTTGATTCCCTCCATTTACTTATGAAAGGTGTGCTCATGTTTCTCTGAACTGAAAACTATAGACAGCGTTTCTTCTTGGTCATATGCCAAAGCGATTAAATAACCACATATATTTAACATTTCAAGGTGGCTTGTGCTTTACTGTAGTGAGTGGCGGTTCTTAAGTGCTTTTAGACTGACTGAGGAGTATTAGCTTTTATGTATGACTCACTTTATAGAGTAGACCTATTATGTGCTCTACAAAGCTACATTTCCTGTTATCATGATAAACGTATTCTGAGCAACACGGTTCTTTCTGTGCTTGAGAATAGCTATCTATCAAAACCATCTCACCTCTCTCTCCCTCTCTACCTCTCCTTCTCATTTTACATTTGACATTTCAGTCATTTAGCAGATGCTCTTATCCAGAGCGACTTAGTTAGTGAGTGCATACATTTTCATACTTCTCCATATGAGTGCAATAAACTTGTTTTGAGGAACACGCATAGTCCTTTCAGTACTTCAGAATAAACCATCTCTCTCCACCCCTCTCTCTCCTTCTCCAGGTGGTAATAAACTGTGCCATTCCCAAGGGGCTCAAGTACAACCAGGCCACACAGACCTTCCACCAGTGGCGTGATGCCAGGCAGGTCTACGGCCTCAACTTTGGCAGCAAGGAGGATGCCAACGTATTCGCCAGTGCCATGATGCATGCCCTGGAGGTGCTCAACTCTCAGGACACAGGTGAGGGTAAGCTCCGCTGACTGACAGGAAGACTGACTGCTGTAAAGACCTGAGATATCCACCCAGCTGTCTGTGGGGTTTTAACAAATTAGAGGTGGTCTTGCCTGTTGCCTCACTCACTGCAGTGGTTGGAGTGAGATGTGTCCTGCATGTTAAGTAGGCAGGCATGCAAACCTTATGGCTGATGTAGGAGATGGGCATGGGTTAGCCTTGGAGTGCTTTGCTCCGACACACACAGCTGGTTAACCCCTTACGCTCGTGGAAAGTGGCCTATATGGATGGGGCCAAATTGAAATGATTCTAACAGAAGAAGTATAAAAATCATATGCATGACCATGGTAGCAATTGAAAGAGAACACTTTGGAGTTCATGGCCGGAAATGATCAGACCAAAGTTGAGGACAAAACAGTTAATCTGACACAAGACTGAATCCAAATATTACACTGTTGATTGTATGTACCTTTTACATTTACTGTACATTTCACAGCATTTGTCAATAACGAAATCTAACTGGTGTCTCCAAGTGGCCACACACCTCTCCCCACCCTCACACAATTACTGTTTACGCAATCCAAAAACGTTCAATTATAAATCTGGGTCAATTGGGCTTCATTCTATTGCCAACATGGCTAGCTAAGTTATAAAATAGTATCTTGCTGTGTTAGGCTTTCGAAAGGCACTTCAGACAAACTGAATGTAATTTTGGTGCACATAAAATGGAGTCATGAGTGCATTCAAGTGCATGTTGCGCAGCTAATTTTCTTCACAATAGGACAAACACAGACTCATTCTGTTCAGGACAACCCAGGGTAAAACACGTGTCATCCTTGTAACTGCGGATCAAACATAAACGTTGATACTGTAAATGACATGAGTTTTCAAATATGGAAATGTGAAGTGCACATTTGGACTCGTGGGTACAGTGGGGGAAAAAAGTATTTAGTCAGCCACCAATTGTGCAAGTTCTCCCACTTAAAAAGATGAGAGAGGCCTGTAATTTTCATCATAGGTACACGTCAACTATGACAGACAAAATGAGGGAAAAAAATCCAGAAAATCACATTGTAGGATTTTTTATGAATTTATTTGCTAATTATGGTGGAAAATAAGTATTTGGTCACCTACAAACAAGCAAGAATTCTGGCTCTCACAGACCTGTAACTTGTTCTTTAAGAGGCTTGTCTGTCCTCCACTCGTTACCTGTATTAATGGCACCTGTTTGAACTTGTTATCAGTATAAAAGACACCTGTCCACAACCTCAAACAGTCACACTCCAAACTCCACTATGGCCAAGACCAAAGAGCTGTCAAAGGACACCAGAAACAAAATTGTAGACCTGCACCAGGCTGGGAAGACTGAATCTGCAATAGGTAAGCAGCTTGGTTTGAAGAAATCAACTGTGGGAGCAATTATTAGGAAATGGAAGACATACAAGACCACTGATAATCTCCCTCGATCTGGGGCTCCACGCAACATCTCACCCCGTGGGGTCAAAATGATCACAAGAACGGTGAGCAAAAATCCCAGAACCACACGGGGGGACCTAGTGAATGACCTGCAGAGAGCTGGGACCAAAGTAACAAAGCCTACCATCAGTAACACACTACGCCGCCAGGGACTCAAATCCTGCAGTGCCAGACGTGTCCCCCTGCTTAAGCCAGTACATGTCCAGGCTAGAGTGCATTTGGATGATCCAGAAGAGGATTGGGAGAATGTCATATGGTCAGATGAAACCAAAATAGAACATTTTGGTAAAAACTCAACTCGTCGTGTTTGGAGGACAAAGAATGCTGAGTTGCATCCAAAGAACACCATACCTACTGTGAAGCATGGGGGTGGAAACATCATGCTTTGGGGCTGTTTTTCTGCAAAGGGACCAGGACGACTGATCCGTGTAAAGGAAAGAATGAATGGGGCCATGTATCGTGAGATTTTGAGTGAAAACCTCCTTCCATCAGCAAGGGCATTGAAGATGAAACGTGGCTGGGTCTTTCAGCATGACAATGATCCCAAACACACCGCCCGGGCAACAAAGGAGTGGCTTCGTAAGAAGCATTTCAAGGTCCTGGAGTGGCCTAGCCAGTCTCCAGATCTCAACCCCATAGAAAATCTTTGGAGGGAGTTGAAAGTCCGTGTTGCCCAGCGACAGCCCCAAAACATCACTGCTCTAGAGGAGATCTGCATGGAGGAATGGGCCAAAATACCAGCAACAGTGTGTGAAAACCTTGTGAAGACTTACAGAAAACGTTTGACCTGTGTCATTGCCAACAAAGGGTATATAACAAAGTATTGAGAAACTTTTGTTATTGACCAAATACTTATTTTCCACCATAATTTGCAAATAAATTCATTAAAAATCCTACAATGTGATTTTCTGGATTTATCTTCCTCATTTTGTCTGTCATAGTTGACGTGTACCTATGATGAAAATTACAGGCCTCTCTCATCTTTTTAAGTGGGAGAACTTGCACAATTGGTATGTATGTGGTTTGCTTGTATGACATCAAAGCAGTATTTATTATAATCCTCAATGTCTCATCTTTCAGAACACAGCGACTCCTCTCGATTTACAGCGTTTCCCTCACTCGGTCAACAACTATGTGCAAAAGTAGCCCAATTAGTGGGAAGGATGGGGGCATCTTGTCACGTGATGCTTAAGTTTATAAAGACTGTCAGTGAAAACCCATACAGCTCTGTGAACCAGAGACCCTGGCTGCGTTCCAAACACGTGAAAGACACACCCTCCTCCACTTACCCTCGCCTTATGCCCTTGGGGGAATCCCTGCAGCCATCTTTGCCGTTGGTCCAAACAATTAGCCAAGCAAAGGAAGTGGGCAACATAAGCCCCTCAGCCCTCGTTTGTGATAGTGTGCGAGTGTACAATTCTGTTCACTCCGGAGCCTGAAACGCCCCATAATTCAATTTGTGATGATTGTACATCCGCTAAGAAAAGGCAGCCAAAACTTAAAGCCAACATCAATATAGAGAAGTCAACATACAAGTGTAAGTAAAAACAAATGTAAATAAGTTAGAAATTGTGCTACTAATGCACATGACGGCACAAACACGTCTCGTAAAAGTAATCCGGTTTTTGTTTGGTTAGCTTTTGGAAACGTTAGCTAGCGCATACAACTTTCCCTGACATCACACTTATACATGATCATTTTCGATTTACCTGATATTGTCGGATGGCTAGTATTCGATGTCTGCGGATTCGTTGTTTTCTAGCCAAGATACGAAATGCAATCATAATTGACTGTAGCACATATAAAGCACACACAACAGCTACCGGTGGTTCCATGATGACTGAAAACACAACAGTGGGCAATTTCCGGGCAAGGGCGGTCCATTTTTTAATGAATTCATTCCTCCCTTGCCCTGCAAGTGTCAACTCATCATACGTCATGATACGTCATCAGAAGTGTCCATTTAAGTTGAGGGCTGAGGGGAGAGGGTGTGTCTTTTACATGTTTGGAATGCAGCCCCTGAGCTCTGACCAATGTTCCCTCTAAGATGTGGACGGCCGTGGAGTAGCTCTGAGACTGCCGCGCAGAATAAATACTATATCAGCCCATGGAGAGAAGCATGAGATTGAACTTCACTCGACTTTCTAGAGTTTTCCCTGTTAACACTATCAACGTTTCCCTTTACTGTGGCAATTGTGATTGAATCAACGAAATCTTAGCCACTTTTAATGCAACATAGCGAGAAAACAACCCATGCAAGAGATTTTGTTGTAGGCAGAACGCATCAGAGTAGGATTCTATTGCACGCAAGACTCCGCCCCCGTACTCTACACAGACCAGTGCGGCATAACCAATCAGAGCTGCAGTAGGTCTATATGCAAATCGATCACTGCCATATATGGATATGTGCCATTTACTTTGATCTGGACTGTGGTCAACATTCACAAGGCCACAGGGCCAGACGGATTACCAGGACGTGTACGCCGAGCATGCGCTGACCAACTGGCAAGTGTCTTCACTGACATCTTCAACCTCTCCCTGTCTGAGTCTGCAATACCAACATGTTTCAAGCAGACCACCATAGTCCCTGTGCCCAAGAACACTAAGGTAACCTGCCTAAATGACTACCGACCCGTAGCACTCACGTCTGTAGCCATGAAGTGCTTTGAAAGGCTGGTTATGGCTCACATCAATACCATTATCCCAGAAACCCTAGACCCACTCCAATTTGCATATTGCCCCAACAGATCCACAGAGGATGTAATCTCTATTGCGCTCCACACTGCCCTTTCACACCTGGACAAAAGGAACACCTATGTGAGAATGCTGTTCATTGACTAAAGCTCAGTGTTCAGCACCATAGTGCCCTCAAAGCTCATCACTAAGCTAAGGACCCTGGGACTTAACACCTCCCTCTGCAACGGGATCCTGGACATCCTGACGTGCCGCCCCCAGGTGGTAAGGGTAGGTAACAACACATCCGCCACAGTGATCCTCAACACGGGGGCCCCTCATGGGTGCGTGCTCAGTCCCCTCCTGTACTCCCTGTTCACTCATGACTGCATGGCCAGGCACAACTCCAACACCATCATTAAGTTTGCCGATGACACAACAGTGGTAGGCCTGATCACCGACAACGACGAGACAGCCTATAGGAAGGAGGTCAGAGACCTGGCCGTGTGGTGCCAGGACAACAACCTCTTCCTCCACGTGACCAAGACAAAGGAGATGATTGTGGACTACAGGAAAAAGAAGAGGACTGAGCACGCCCCCATTCTCATCGACGGGGCTGTAGTGGAGCAGGTTGAGAGCTTCAAGTTCCTTGGTGTCCACATCACCAACAAACTAACATGGTCCAAGCACACCAAGACAGTCGTGAAGAGGGCACGACAAAACCTTTTCCCCCTAAGGAGACTGAAAAGATTTGGCATGAGTCCTCAGATCCTCAAAAAGTTATACAGCTGCACCATTGAGAGCATCCTGACTGGTTGTATCACTGCCTGGTATGGCAACTGCTCGGCCTCCGGGCGCAAGGCACTACAGAGGGTAGTGCGTACGGCCCAGAACATCACTGGGGCCAAGTTTCCTGCCATCCAGGACCTCTATACCAGGCGGTGTCAGAGGAAGGCCCTAAAAATTGTCAAAGACTCCAGCCACCCTAGTCATAAACAGTTCTCTCTGCTACCGCACGGCAAGCGGTACCGGAGCGCCAAGTCTAGGTCCAAGAGGCATCTAAACAGCTTCTACCCCCAAGTTTTAAGAAATTCCAACAACAACAAAAAAGTCACAAATACAATATAAAATAATACGAAATAAAAGTAACAAATAATTAAAGAGCAGCAGTAAAAATAACAATAGCGAGGCTATATACAGGGGGTACTGGTACTCCTGGACATCTAATCAAATGCCTACCCAGACTATTTGCACTGCCCCCCACCCCTCTTTTACGCTGCTGCTACTCTTTGTTTATTATCTGTGCATAGTCACTTTAATAACTCTTCCTACATGTACATATTACCCCAATTACCTCAACTAACCGGTGACCCCGCACATTGACTCGGTAACAGTACCCCCTGTATATAGCCTCACTATTGTTATTTTTACTGCTGCTCTTTAATTATTTGTTACTTTTATTTCATAATTTATATTGTATTTATTTGTGTTTTTTGTTGTTGTTGGAATTTCTTAAAACTGCATTGTTGGTTAAGGGCTTGTAAGTAAGCATTTCACTGTAAGGTTGTATTCGGCGCATGTGACAAATACGATTTTATTTGTTTACAGCTGTTGTCGTGAGTAGATGTGCTTGTTTTGAGATCAAAGCGAGAGCTGCATGTAGCCACGTGTGCACATTTTGTTAATATATTTTGCTAGTTAGAGTTATTAGCCCAGTTATAGATCATTTGCAGTCCTACAATAGCACAAAACTTGTACATTTTTAGACATCTTTGAAAAGCAAGTCAGGTATAGAGTTAATTTTTTCTTTCTTAATGGGGCGGTGTTGTATTTTGAGACAGGCTTGAATAAGCTAAGAAGCCAATAGGCAGAGGGTAGCATAAAGTCTGATTCTCTGTAATAATGGTATGGGAATAATGCATTTTTGTATAGCGGTTTCTTGCATCAAACACAGCACCATTTTCAGTCACCTCCTTCTGTGAAGGACAAGTGGATAAACAGGTTAAGCCCTGCATGTTTTTTTCTTTTCAAAAGTCTCATGGCAGGCCTACATTGAACACTACTCGTTGGCTGCTACTGTAGGCTGAATGATATAACAGCTATTTCCATGTTTAAATGTTATGGGATGCATTTTCTCCATTATTTTTGATGGTAGGCCACTCTGGTAGACCTACAAATGACCAAATAGCCACAGTTACCTACTTGGCCACTGTTAAAACTGTAACTTAAAGCAGGTACCGCCTCAGTGTTCACAGTAAACGTGCGCTGGAAGTTGCACAGAATCTTCACAACATTGAGGTTTGTACGCAGCAGACCTGAAATTTGCTCAGTGCCGAGAATGTGTAGAGGGAACTTTGGCTCTGATGTCATGTATAGCATGTTACTGGACAGCTACTGGCTTCTCAATGACAATCTACCATTTTTAACCCGTATATAGTGGAAAGAGTTAACGTGACTAGGTATTGGTGGATTTGAGCAGGACCAAAGAGTTAGAGAAATGCCGAAACCCTCTATGAATGTGTTATCAAACACTGTTTATCATTCATATCACACTTTAGCATCACACTAAAACTATAGTACTTGGCCAGACATTTTCCAAAGGCACAATTATATTTTACTGTTTAAAGTCCACACAGATGACTCATCAATGTTTTACCTGACTTTGCTGAATTTTTTGCTTCACTAATCAGGATGTGGTTGAGTGAAAAAATGACATTTGCGTGTTTTTCTTTTTTAACCACTGTTTATATTGGATTGACAGAATGACTCTCTTGTCCTCAGTAGAGTGAAGTCATATGTTTAGTGAGGACCTGCTACGGCCTGCTCTTGTAAAATTTGATGTAATTAGTCATTCTGATGTGTGACTTGGCGGTAGTGGTCAGAGTGTGGGTGTGATTGGAGAACTCTGGTAAGTTTCAAGTTTTGTCACGTGCAGAAGAACTAGGGCCGGGACGATACCAATATCTCTATTGTGGCAAGGAAACAAAACACCAAGCGGATTTAACTTCTTTAGGAAAACAGGCCAATTGTTGGAAACAAACATGTTGTCATCCTGAGTCACATGTATTTATTTTCCAATCAATAGCACGCAATATTTTACATACAGCAGGTTTTTAAAGGACCAAAGAGTTTGGTCTACTTCGTGTTTTCAGTTTTGCCATGGAATAAATATTGCGTCCCGGCCCTAACAAGTACAGTGAAATGCCTTTCTTGCAAGTTCTTTCCCAACAATGCATTAATCAATATCAGTAGTACTATAAAATACATTTGAACAAAAACACACGAGAAATAGAAATAAGAAGAACACGAGAAAGTAAGGAAGCTATACTATATATACAAAAGTATTTGGACACCCCTTAAAATTAGTGGATTTGACTATTTCAGCCACACCCGTTGTTGACAGGTGTATAAAATCGAGCACACAAGCATGCAATCTACATAGACAAACATTGGCAGTAGAATGGCCTTACTGAAGAGCTCAGTGACATTTAACGTGGCACTGTCATAGGATGCCACCTTTCCAACAGTCAGTTCTTCAAATTTCTGCCCTGCTAGAGCTGCCCCGGTCAACTATAAGTGCTGTTATTGTGAAGTGGAAGCATCTAGGTGCAACAATGGCTCAGCCGCCAAGTGGTAGGCCACACAAGCTCACAGAACTGGACTGCCGAGTGCTGAAGCGTGTAGCGCGTAAAAATCCTCTGTCCTTGGTTGCAACACTCACTACCGAGTTCCAAACTGCCTCTGGAAGCAACGTCAGCACAAGAACTGTTAGTCGGGAACTTCATGAAATGGGTTTCCATGGCCAAGCAGCCGCACACAAGCCTAAGATCACCATGCGCAATGCCAAGCGTCGGCTGTAGTGGTGTAAAGCTCACCGCCATTGGAATCTAGAGCAGTGGAAACGCATTCTCTGGAGTGATGAATCACGCTTCACCATCTGGCAGTCCGACGGACAGATCTGGGTTTGGCGGATGCCAGGAGGACGCTACCTGCCCGAATGCATAGTGCCAACTGTGAAGTTTGGTGTAGGAGGAATAATGGTCTGGGGCTGTTTTTCATGGTTCGGGCTAGGCCCCTTAGTTCCAGTGAAGGGAAATCTTAACATATATTTTGATTTGTTTAACATTTTTTGGTTACTACATGATTCCATATGTGTTATTTCATAGTTTTGATGTCTTCACTATTATTCTACAATGTAGAAAATTGTAAAAATAAAGAAAAACCCTTGAATGAGTAGGTGTTCTAAAACTTTTGACCGGTAGTGTAGATATTCTCCACATCACCTGGTAGGAGCAGCCTGCCAGATAGGATGCAATCCAAGAGTGTGCAGAGCCTGAGACACCCAGCCCTGAGAGGGTGGAGAGGAGGATCTGATGGTTCACGGTGTCGACGGCAGCGAATAGAGCTAGGAGAGTCTCCGTGACACAGAGGAGGGCAGAGGAGGTTGAGTGACCCGTCTTGAAGGCTGATTGGTTAGAGTTATGAAGATCATTCTGAGAGAGATAATGAGCGAGTTGGTCAGAGACAGCACGCTATAGGGCCTCCTGAGTGGCGCAGCAGTCTAAGGCACTGCAGTGCTTGAGGTGTCACTACAGATCCGGGTTCGATCCCGGGCTGTGTCGCAGCCGGCCGCGACCGGGAGACCCATGAGGCGACGCACAATTGACCCAGCGTCGTCCGGGTTAGGGGAGGGTTTGGCCGGCCGGGATGTCCTTGTCCCATCGTGCTCTAGCGACTCCTGTGGCAGGCAGGGTGTCAAGAAGCAGTGCGGCTTGGCAGGGTCGTGTTTCGGAGGACGCATGGCTCTCGAACTTTGCCTCTCCCGAGTCCATATGGGAGTTGCAGTGATGGGACAAGACCGTAACTACTAATTTGGATATCACGGAATTGGGGGGGGAAGGAGTTTAAAAAAAATACAGACAGCACGCTCCAGTGTTTTGGAAAGAAAAGAAAGAAGGGATACCATTCTGTAGTTGATGTCAGAGGGGTCGAGTGTTGGTTTCTTGAGGAGGGGAGCAACTCTGGCTATTTTGAAGTAAGTGGACACAGGCAGTGGTCAGGAGGGAAGTGAGGAATGGGAGAAGGTCTCCAGAGATGGTCTGGATAAGGGGATGTGGTCGTGTGGGCAGGTTTGTCGGGCAGCCGGACAAGGTGTTAAGCCCATTGAGGAACTCTCTACCGCTATGGGTTTCATTAGGTAAAATTAACATGAAATAACCAGGCCTTGAATCTTGAGCTTTGTTAGTCTATTGCCCTTAATGGGTTGGCTGAGATATAGTGTAACGTGTTACAGTACCACCCGCTATGGGTTTCATTAGGTAAAATGCAACATTCATGAACATGAAATAACCAGGCCTTGAATCTTGAGCCTTGTTACAGTCTATCGCCCTTAACGGGTTGGCTGAGATATAGTGTAACAGGTTGCAGTCTACCACCCATAAAGGGTTATCTGAGGTATTGTGCTAGGTTTTGGACATGCTCATAAAATGATGAAGGTCCTTGTGAATCAGATGTAAAATGAACTGGAATCAGATGGGAGTTTCACCTATGGTCCTTGGCTCCCACGGAGGCTTTCACCTCAGCCGCCGTGATCGGAGTTAAGAGACATGAACGCAGCAACCTTGAATCGGGTGTAGTTTTCCTTAATGGTTTCCACCTCAGCAACTTGTCTTGAATTTCAATTTCCAGCAGTCTGTGCTGCGCCAAGCCCATAGAGTAACCTCAGACGGAGAGGCCTTGGAACAAACTGATTATGCTGCTCACCTGCACTCCCTTAGCTTAATTTGTGGACAGAAGCGATGAACCACTGCGTGTGATGTGAATCGCTTTCCTGTAATCTCCACCACCACCCCTGAGTAATATCCACACGGTGGATTTGGTGCTATTTCTCAATGAGGGCTGGCTGTCTTGGACAGAGAGAGGGATGTGTGTTTTGTTGCAGTGCAGGCTTGGTAATATGATTGCAGAGCAGGCTTGGATCTTCTGCCATTTGAAAGGATCCGACGGTGGTTGTGTTTCAAAGTGTGTTTTCAGTTCAGAGTCACTGTCATAAACGCATAGAAGCAGCCACAGCTGTGAGTGCAAAGTCACACTATTTCAGTCTCCTTGTCACTGTGTTTGGAACAAGACTGACTGAAGGTCAGAAGATATTTGACCAACTTTGTATGAATGAATCCAGGTTTAACATGGTTGATAAGGGAACACCGAACATTGAATAGCCTAGCTGCTGATAACATTATGCCCCTCTGCCTCTCTCCCTGTCCTTCATCTCTTTGTCCCTGACTAGCCCATTTCCTGTTTACCCCAGTGACTTCTAGCCTTTCTCTCTCTGAGGCTGGATACTTGGTTCTCACTGCTCTCTAATAGCCTGTATTAATAACCTGATAGTGATGTGCATGATTATGGAAATTGTTTTAATGAGGCATTCTCCAGTGGTGTGGGTGTTATCACACTATCATAGCCTGGTGCAGCCTGCTGCTGACAGGAGGAGACCCTGGGGGCTGCTGGCAGTTTCAAGGAGTCTATAAGGATATCCTCAATGTGTGTGTGTGAGAGAGTGGGGATGTTTCTGTCGTCTCCATCTCCCCTGTCTGTCTGTTTGCACCAGTAGTGTGAACTGTCTTAATAACAGCATAACCAATGACTTTTGCCTCAGCCCCCCCCCCCCCCCCTCCGTTTATCTCCCCTTGTTAGAGGAGGTGGGTTTGTTGGGTTTTTTGTTTTTGCTCCGCTTCTCCAGTGCTGACTTTCCATGATTCCCCTGTGTTTGGCTGGGGGCTTAGACTTGGTGCTGAGGCTGGGTGTTGGGGCAGGAGATCAGCTCTGGAACTGAGGCTGAGGCTGGATTTAGGATCTTTAGGATCTTGTGGATAGACTGGGTTGGAATCTGGGGAGCTAGGGGCTAGGCTTTGGGATGCAGAGCGTGTTAGCCTGGCCTTAGCAAAGCCCTACCAAGCTGACAGAGGGGAGGCGAAGCCTGATTGGACACTCTAATTGGTCCTGCCTCAGTCAGGGTTCCATTGTGTTCTGGAAGCTGTTTACAGAAGCATAGTCCAGCACGGGGCTGGGACTGGAACTGACTGGATGGGGCTACAGCGACCACTGAGGGCTGGAACAGGTTACAGCTGAGGTACAGCAACCCTGTTTGTGAGCAACTTTATTTGAGAACTGTGGTTGAGATATGGATCTGATTCTCTGCTCTTCTCTACCCCCTGTTGGTTGTATATATAACTGCACCCAGAAGCAGTGACTAGAGGGTTTAACACCCCAGGGTTTTTCTACAGTATATTCTCATCATCCAAGGTGATGATACTCCTATTCTAGTAGGTGTCACTTTTAGACATGATAAGGCTTCAATGACACATGAGGCTCAGCATCATTCACTCCCAGACAGGGTGATTATCACCGGACAAGAGAGGAATGGAGTCACTAGTCAATCTTTTTACAAGACTTGTTATTTATTTCACAGCTGGCTAAATCCAGTATTGACATGGTTGACGGAGGCCTCTGCTGCTATGGTCTCTGTTTGGGCCTCTGGTCATGCTGGCTGAATGTAGAAGCAGCTTCTACACTGCACTAATGCCATTAATCCTGCCTCTCTCTTCACTGTTCATTGTTCCTCCATATGCTTTTAAGTTATATACCCAGTAGGTCCCTCAGGTCCTCTGGCACTGGCCTTTTAACTATCCCAAAGCCTAGGACCAACAGGCATGGTGAGGCAGCCTTTAGTTAGTAGCCTGCCAGAGAACCTGAGGATCGAAACTGTGGACATAATTTAAAAGATCTTAAAATACATATTTTTAGCTTTGCTTTTCCTTAGGGTGCTTTTTAGTTGTTCTGTTTGTAATTCTTTAGTTTTGTATCTTTTGTTAGTTGTGTAGTAAGTATTTCAGCTTTTATTTTCATAGTTTTTTATTAGTTTTTTCCTGTAAAGCACATTGCGTTGCATTCCATGTCTGAAATGTGCTGTATAAATAAAGCTTGATTTGATTTGGAAGACTGCTACTGCAGCTTGGGAGGAGGAGGAGAGAAAAAACAGAGGGTGATGGTTCTGTCTTTTGCTGGCAGTGCAAGATTTTGCTGCCTTTGGTGCAAGTGTGTAGTTCTTTCTCTTGAGTGTGTGTCTGAGTGTGTGTCTGAGTGTGTGTCTGAGTGTGTGTCTGAGTGTGTGTCTGAGTGTGTGTCTGAGTGTGTGTCTGAGTGTGTGTGTGTGTGTGTGTGTGTGTGTGTGAGTTGTGTGTCTTTCTGTGCGCGTGTGTGCGTCTGTGTTGATTGAATGTGTGTCTTACAGTACTTACAGAAACCCCTTCTCGCTCGCTACAGTGCCTTCAGAAAGTATTCACACCCCTTTACCTTTTCCACATTTTGTTGTATTGCAAACTGAATGTAAAATTGATCAAAATTAGATTTTGTCTCTGATCTACACACAATACCCCATAATGTCAAAGTGGATTCATTCCGTGTTCAATAATAGTGGTTTACATGATTTTTGAATGACTACCCCATTTTTTTACCCCACACATACAATTATATCTAAGGTCACTCAATCAAGCCGAGTAGTGAATTTCAAGCACAGATTCAACCACAAAGACCAGGGAGGTTTTTCAATACCTTGCAAAGAAGGGCACCGAATGGTAGATGCGTAAAAACAAAAAAAGCAGACCGTGAATATCCCTTTGAGCATGGTGAAGTTATTAATTAGGCTTTGGATGGTGTATCAATACACCCAGTCACTACAAAGATACACGTGTCCTTCCTAACTCAGTTGCCAGAGAGTGGTCAGGAATTTCACCATGAGGCCAATGGTGATTTTAAAACAGTTTAATGGTTGTTATATGAGAACTGAGGGTGGATCAACAATATTGTAGTTACTCCACAATATTAACCTAAATTACAGAGTGAAAAAGGAAGCCTGTACAGAATAAAAATATTCCAAAACATGCATCCTGTTTGCAACAAGGCACTCAAGTAATACTGCAAAATATGTGGCAAATAAATGAACTTTTTGTCCTGAATACAAAGCGTTATGTTTGGGGCAAACGCAACACATTACTGAGTACCACTCTTCATATTTTCAAGCATGGTGGTGGCTGCATCATGTAATGGGTATGCTTGTCATTGGCAAGGACTAGGGAGTTTTTTTAGGATAAAAATAAACGAAATACTGCTAGAAGCACAGGCAAAATCTTATAGGAAAATCTGGTTGTCTGCTTTCCAACACACTGGGTGACGTATTCACACACCGGAGTTGCTTACCAAGACAACATTAAATGTTCCTGAGTGGCCTATTTACAGTTTTGACTTACAAATCTATGGCAAGACTTGAAAATGGCTGTCTAGCAATGATCAACAATCAACTTGACAGAGCTTGAAGAATTTAAAGAACAATGGGCAAGTAATGTACAATCCAGGTGTGCAAAGCTCTTAGAGACTTACCCCTTAACAAACTAACAGCTGTAATCACCACCAAAGGAGCTTATACAAAGGATTGACTCAGGAGTGTGAATACTTGTGTAAATTAGATTTCTGTATTTAATTTTCAATAAATTTGCATAAATGTCTAAAAACATGTTTTCACTTTGATTACGGGGTATTGTTTGTAGATGGGTGAGAAATATATATTTAATCCATTTTGAATTCAGGCTGTGAAATAAGTCAAGGGGAATGAATACTTTCTGAAGGCACTGTATATCCCTGGAGTCTCTACAGTCTCTACAGTAGCTTGTCTAATTTTAGCAGAGTGAAATGTGTGCATTGGAATCACATGGCAGGCAGTTGGCGCTAGGCTGGTTAGTGTGACGCTGACGCCGGAGCTGTGTGTGCTCACTGTGCTGCTACTGTCTGAGACTCAGGCATGTGGGCTTTTCTAAAGCTGTTGCCGCCTTCCCTCCCAGTCAGATAACACACCGGACCACTGGGAAGAGAGGGGATGAACTGCTGGAGGTCAGGGTCAGGGAGGTCAGGGGTTAAATGTAATGTTTGCACCGTATAGGGTCTGTGATGAGGTGTTGTAGCCCGCTGACAGACAGGTGAGTGCATAATCTAACTATGAGCTGTGTGTGTGGAAATGCTTAAAGGCCCAGTGCAGTCAAAAACGTGATTCTCCTGTGTTATATATATATATATATATATATATATATATATATATACAGTGCATTCAAAAGTATTCAGACCCCTTGACTTTTTCCACATTTTGTTACGTTACAGCCTTTTTCTAAAATAGATTAAATAGATTTTTGCCCTCATCAATCTACACACAATACAAATGTATTAAAAATAAAAACGTATCACATTTACATAAGTATTCAGACCCTTTACTCAGTACTTTGTTGAAGCACCTTTGGCAGCGATTACAACCTCAAGCCTTCTTGGGTATGATGCTACAAGCTTGGAACACCTGTGTTTGGGGAGTTTCTCCCATTCTTCTCTGCAGATCCCCTCAAGCTCTGTCAGGTTGGATGGGGAGCGTCGCGGCACAGCGATCTCCAGAGATGTTCGATCAGGTTCAAGTCCGAGCTCTGGCTGGGCCACTCAAGGACATTCAGAGACTTGTCCTGAAGCCACTCCTGCGTTGTCTTGGCTGTGTGCTTAGGGTTGTTGTCCTGTTGGAAGGTGAACCTTCGCCAAAGTCTGAGGTGCTGAGCACTCTGGAGAAGGTTTTCATCAAGGATCTCTCTGTACTTTGCTCCGTTCATCTTTCACTCGATCCTGACTAGTCTCCAAGTCCCTGCCGCTGAAAAACATCCCCACAGCATGATGCTGCCACCCATGCTTCACCGTAGGGATAGCCAGGTTTCCTACAGACGTGATGCTTGGCATTCAGGCCAAATAGTTAAATCTTGGTTTCATCAGACCAGAGAATCTTGTTTCTCATGGTGTGAGTCCTTTAGGTGCCTTTTGGCAAACTCCCAAGCGGGCTGTCATGTGCCTTTTACTGAGGAGTGGCTTCTGTCTGGCCACACTACCATAAAGGCCTGATTGGTGGAGTACTGCCGAGATGGTTGTCCTCCTGGAAGGCTCTCCCATCTCCACAGAGGAACTCTGGAGCTCTGTCAGAGGGACCATCGGGTTCTTGGTCACCTCTCTGACCAAGGCCCTTCTCCCCCGATTGCTCAGTTTGGCCGGGCGGACAGCTCTAGGAAGAGTCTTGGTGATTCCAAACTTCTTCCATTTAAGAATGATGGAGGCCACTGTGTTCTTGGGGACCTTCAATGCTGCAGAAATATTTTGGTACCCTTCCCCAGATCTGTGCCTCCACACAATCCTGTCTTGGACCTCTACGGACAATTCCTTTGACCTCATGGCTTGGTTTTTGCTCTGACATGCACTGTCAACTGTGGGACCTTATATAGACAGGTGTGTGCCTTTCCAAATAATGTCCAATCAATTGAATTTACCACAGGTGGACTCCAATCAAGTCGTAGAAACATCTGAAGGATGATCAATGGAAACAGGATGCACTTGAGCTCAATTTCGAGTCTCATAGCAAAGGGTCTGAAAACGTATGTAAATAAGGTATTTCTGTTTTCGCTTTGTCATTATGGGGTATTGTGTGTAGATTGATGAGGATTTTTATTTATTTAATCCATTTTAGAATAAGGCTGTAACGTAACCAAATGTGGAAAAAGGAAGGAGTCTGAATACTTTCCGAATGCACTGTATTTAGAATAATACTGTGAAATTGTGAAAATGATAATGCCCTTTTAGTGGAAGAGCTGTTTGAAAAGACTGCCTGCAATTTCTGCCTGTTTTGGTGGGATGTAGTCTTGGCCTGCCTGGTGACATCACCAGCCGGTAAATTAGTTAATAGACCAATAAGAAAGAGTTCCAAACCTCTCTGCCAATAACAGCTAGTTTTCAGTTTTCCTCTCGCCATTCAGGCCACTCCCAGACAGTCCTAGCAAAATTCTTGCTTGATAAACTGCTCTCTGCTAAGAAGCTATTTTTGTTTCTTTTTGACCATTTGAACTTAAAATAATCACAGTAACGTACTTAATTGTTAGCCAGAAGTGATTTGATATTGAGATAAAAATGGCCGTATTGGACCTTTTTAATGTGGAATTTGGTTTACACAGAAACCAGCTAGACCACACCTTGGCAGACTGCACCTATTCTGCTTCTCGTGTCCCAGGTGCTGTGAATTGAACCAGTGTCAGAATAGCACAGCAACAGCATTGGTGTGTTTTTTCTCTTTCTGTTTGCCAGGAAGGAATGTGTGTGTGTGTGCGCCAGGACAAAGGAGCGATCGGTTACCATCGTAGACGAGGCGGTGTTTGCGGTCTGGTGAGGGCATGTGAAATTTGGGAGGTCGAGGGTTTCTGGTAAAACACGTCAGTCAAGTGACTGAGGGGTTAAGTCTGGTGGAGGTCTCTGACCCAAAGCAACTATCTTCTCCCCATGTCTAGGTCCAACATTGAACCCAAACTTCAAAGCTGGAATCCTTAGCGTAGAAACCACCATGCTACTTCAAACAACGAACAGTTTTTTCCCCCCCGTACATCATTGCATAATATTGCACGCGTGATAGAACAGCAGACTATGTACTACGATTTTTTTTTTTACCATGATGCTGGATGCTCATCTCCTTCTGTTTTAAAAAACTAAACTAAAACAAATGCGCCTGGGGCAACCAGTGGCGCTGTTTTACCTTATGCAGATCTCAGCTTTAACATGCGTGATCATTCCTATGTGTAAAGTCAAAGAGAAGGCAGTCTGCTTGTAAATGTTTGGGCAGTAGTGACTTTAGTTCTGGGCTGTGACCTGAGCTCACTCTGTGATGTCAGTCATATTCAGTAACCCATAGAAGCCCATACAGACAGATATACAGCCGTCCTCTGTCTGCCTCCTCTCTCTGTTCTCCTAAAATGGGTAAAAGAGGACTGGACTGAAGGGATGGTCAGGCAGCCGGACGCCTGTCGGTGTTGTGGTCTGGCTGTAATCCCCTCCTTTTCATCTGACTGTGGACAGATTGATATAGAGAGAGGGAAAATGGAGAGCGAGTGAGAGAGAAGAGAAATGAGGCAGAAAGAGGCAGTGTGTGAGAGAAAAGGCCATGTAAGGCTACCAAGCACCAAGTTGAAAGGCGGAGGGACAGTGTTTTTCAGATGTGCTTCAGTCAACGCCACAGCTTCTGTTTGGGCCTTCATTTTGATAGACGCCCGTCTGTGCCCCGGGACAAACAGCTGAACACACACTGACTCTACACAGTGGGGTCCCTCTCTTTATGGGTCCCCTGGCCCCCTAAACCGCCACCCCGTGCTGCCTCCATTCTGCCCTCTACACCCCTAGCAACACGACCCAGCCTGGCAGCATGGTGTCAGGGACCAGGGGTAGATTTATCGACGGACACCTTTGGGGTATTAATACAGTGTTGTGATGGCCTGTTGACAGAGCAGATTACAGGGCGAGTATGTCTGTTACCATGACCTCATCATTGTGTGAGAACAACACAGGAGCAGGGCTGACTGTTAGTCTGTCTGTCTCTGTCTGTCACGTTGGTCCCGGGTCTCTGTTGTCCCCTTTTGTGTCTGTACCTTGGAGTAGTGTCTCCTTTAACAGGGGCTAAATGAAAGTCGTTTAGTATTTTGAGCCTTTACAGCCCGTCTCAGTGGCATGTGCAAGTAGTTCAACAAGTAGTTGAATATTTTTGAATGTATTTGAAAATACTCTAATGCACTTACTGAAATATACTCCCATATATTTAACCCAGGTATTTGAAGATAGTATTTGAAAATACTTTCAAATACAATTTGGTTGAATATATATATTTTTTTTTTTACAAATAACCATCCAAATACTCAAATAAAAGTACTTGTTTTGAGCTGTGTATTTGAAAATACTGAAAAAAGTTATTTAAATAACAAATACTCAAATACCCGTATTTAAACCCAGGTCTGGGGTGTGTTTGTGTGTGTGTGTTTGGCCTACCTTTGCCAGGGACTCTGTCATAGAAACAAGCTGCATTCCTGAGCCAAAAGGAGTTTGTTGTTGCAGCTCCAAGGACTGGCTTTGAGGGTTACAGACAGAAAGAGAAGGGGGGGGGGGGGGTGCGGACACCGACACCATCCACCGTGTCTCAGGATGTCTGGTATGTGTTTTGTTTCTTAACTCATGCCACCATGTGATCCCCATTGCATCATTCGGCCAGTAGAGATGGAGGTTGGTGTGACGTGAGGCCCGACTGCCTGCCCCACTTTTTATTGATGAGTTTATGCTCTTTGGCACCAGACTGCCATAGCCCACGCTGCTGAGAGGTCCTCCGCTAGCAGCCAGCCAGCTACTACTACTACTACTACTAACAAAACTGACATAACAGCTGCCCAGCACAGCCCAGAGAGAGAAACCCCAGCACTGTGCCTACCAGAGACTACAACACTGTACTTATCAGAGAAAGAGACCAGAGGGGGAGAGACAAGACATCAGGAGCAGTGAGATCGAGAGAGCGAGAGGGGGGGACCAGGGCCCTTGGTGTGACCCAGCCCAGGGTTGGTGCTGTGCTGTTTGGTGCTCTACTCCCTAAGGCTGCTGCCTCAGCTCTTCTGTTAGCGGGAGACACTGCTGCTGTTTGGTGTAGGGCTGTAGAGAGAGGAGGAGAAGGCCTCCCAGGCTTCCACAGACATGCCTGCTCCCAGAGTGAGCCGCTTCCAGCCGCAGCGGAAGATCAGTCGCACTCAGATCATCCTCAGCAGTGAGTAGAGCTGCACTGGTAGGGTGGTGGGTGAAGGGGCTGCAGATTTGGTTGGGTATTGGGGACGTGAGGTGAGGTAGGGGGTTGTTGTGTAGTGGGACAGTTGATGGGTGTAATGGGTAGGGCAGTGATGGAGGGGGCAGGCTACTACATCACTGATTGCATGCTATGGATCATTGCAGTAGTTGAAGAGTGCCTCTCTTATCAAGTAGTGCTAACACAAGTCTTTATGTAACTTGTATAACATTAATTTCTTATGCTCTATCCGAGGTGTCAGTGAAAACGAGGTGTTAGTTGCCTGTAGTGTAATCTACTCTATATGCACTGTCCCCATGGGTGATGATGGACACAGTTCAGCTGGAAGGAACATGATGAGTCTCTGATTGGCTAAGCTGTGTTCCATACTTTGGTGCTCTGTAGCAGCAGTAAGCCTCTGGCAGAAGGAGAAAGGGCAAGGAGGGAGAGGGCAGCCTTGACCTCTGCTTCTGTGCTTTAGCTGATCTTTGAAAGAGAAAGAATCACATTACATTTGCCACTGAATGTCAGAAACGCATAGGCTCTGTTAAGTCCACACAACTAATACAACCCTCCAGTACTATCAGAACAGATACAGATGGGCATAGTTCTGAATGCTAGAGGGAAATTCCCGCATCGTTTCAAAGAGACTGACTCAACAGACCGACAGACAAGGCGCCTGGCTGCTCCATCTCATTCTCATGTCCTCAGCACCGGTGTTCAGTTGGTGTTCAGTTAGCTCCGTCCAGCTAGCTCGGCGTGTTCAGTGCAAGCTGAGTGTTTTCGGCGTGCCCTGTGGAAAGCATAGTCTCTAAATGCATGGCTACTAATCAAATTGGGACACATGTCCTAACAATGCAAAATAGTTGCATTTGGGTCTAGCCCATGGGTGCTGTATCTTTGGTGCTGGGGTCTAGTGCTCCGTAGGGGCTGTTAGTTCTGAGGCTGGGGTCTAGTGCTCCGTAGGGGCTGTTAGTTCTGAGGATGGGGTCTACTGCTCCGTAGGGGCTGTTAGATCTGAGGATGGGGTCTAGTGCTCCGTAGGGGTTGTTAGATCTGAGGATGGGGTCTAGTGCTCCGTAGGGGCTATTAGATCTGAGGATGGGGTCTAGTGCTCCGTAGGGGTTGTTAGATCTGAGGCTGGGGTCTAGTGCTCTGTAGGGGCTGTTAGTTCTGAGGCTGGGGTCTAGTGCTCCGTAGGGGTTGTTAGTTCCGAGGCGTTGGCAGAGCTCCATGATGAACTCATCCACAGGTGCCGGCTGGCCTGGTCTGGGGCTCTATAGCCCTGGTCGCCTCCCCTAACACTGTGGCTGAGCCAGAAATAAAATGTTTACCATCGCCTATGGAGGGAGGGAACCTGCGCTGCGTCCGCTTATGGCCGTAGTGTTTCCAAGCAGAGCAGCTTTTATTAGGTGATGTTACATCAGACCTGAGCTGAGGCATCCGGCCTGGTGTCAGGTGCTGCGTCTCAGTGTCAGTGGCCCTCCCTGGGGTAATGGAGATGGCAAGCTCTGCTGCTGACAGCCCTGCTAAGGACAGGGGGAGGGGGGGTAGAGAGGTCACTGTCCTACTGACACCTAGACCCCCTGTCTTCCCCTCTGCCCCAGAATAATACCCCACCTTGGAAAAGAGGTTGAAGGTGCAAGGGTTTGTGGGTAGTGTATATGGCCTGTCCTGTCATTACATTTGTCTACATGTCTGTACTGTATGTCTGTCTTCCTATGGGAGACGGGAATGGTTGCACTGCAGTCATTAACCGTCCGTATCACAACCAGCCGTGATCGGGAGTCCCATAGGGCGGCGCACAATTGGCCCAGCGTCATCCGGGTTAGGGGAGGGTTTGGCCGGGGTAGTCCGTCATTGTAAATAAGAATTTGTTCTTAACTGACTTGCCTAGTTAAATATAGGTTGAATAAAAATAAATAAATATTATATCACAGGCCGCCTGCCATCGCAAACAGCTAGACTCCTATAAAACTGTTTTTTGAACCGTAAAGCAAGATGTTCTGACATGCAGCACCTAGCATCATCCATCACCACACCTGTCACAACCGCTTAACCTGATTGGCACCCCAAACTGCAGTGAAACTCTTATAGCCAATCACATCCAGGCATAGAGAGCCTGGGGAGTCAGAAGGACCAATAATCTGTACCCTGATGACTCTTCGTCCATTTACTTGGCAGTTTTTCTCCCAGCACCCACACACCATAAATCTGTCAGCCTGTTAACAGTAGCAGCACTCCATTTCACAAATGGGGAAGCCATTATTTAGACGCAGCGTATTTGAGTGTTAAGCTGCGAGACTCTCCTAACTCCTCTGCGTTGGAGGGGGGATTCATTTGCGGGTTGCACGCAGTGTTACAGCAGCAGTGTTGGAGTAATGAGACAGGGAGCCAGAAGGTGTTAATGTCATTGGGAAAGTGATGGAACACTTGGGGATGTATTATGTCTCTGTTGTTGCCACATATAATTGGCTTACATCTGTATGGTGAGACGAAGAGAATCCGCTGATGTTTTGGTGGAGATTAAGACTTGTTTTGGTCCTCTTGTGGTTGCTTTGATTATTGATTGGTGGAATTAGATGACCCTGAGATTTGATTAATTGGAAATGAGCAGAAGCTTCTCAATATATTATACTGTAATTACTTACTACTGGGCACTAGAGAAAATGATGAATGCTTCACCATGTATTTGCCACTCTGAAACCAAAGTACACTGAACAGTAAACAATATTAACAGCCCACAGTTCTAGCAGTATATTTGACCAGAAAATGCATGTGGAGTGGATTGATAATTGTTTGTTTTGCCAAGTCATGTGGAATTTCACTCTGAGTGCCTCCTGCCTTGGGCCTGTCAGCAGAATATAGAGGACTGTGGGTAATTAGACTGGGCCTGTGTTCTCTCAGGTCAGTAGGGAGCCGGCCTCCTGGCCCTCCAACCTCTCAACATGATTGATCAATAACCATTAACCGAGATGGCCTCACAAAAAGTCATTTTGGCTCACCTTAAGTACATCAGTCATAATTTCCTCTCCAACTTTCTCCCTCTTTCGGTGAACCAAAAGACATTACCACATTACCTACAGGAAATCTTTGAATATTGAGTTTGACATTTATTACTGTTACTGTGAAGATTTCAAAGCTGAATCTGTCAGTTAAAATAATTTAAGGATGTAAACACTGTAGTTCCATAAGTTCCTCCCAAGACCTCTTCCTCTTCTTGACCCAGCCCAAGTGACTGGATGACCTGGCTAATGGTTGAGAAAGATCTCGCTCTCTCTCTCTGTATGGTGCCCAAACTCAATAAGTGCATCGATGACGTCGTCCCCACAGTGACCGTACGTACCCCAACCAGAAGCAATGGACTACAGGCAACATCCTCACTGAGCTAAAGGGTAGAGCTGCCGCTTTCAAGGAGCGGGACTCTAACCCAGACGCTTATAAGAAATCCCGCTATGCCCTCAGACGAACCATCAAACAGGTAAAGAGTCAATACAGGACTAAGACTGAATCGTACTACACCAGCTCTGACGCTCGTCGGATGTGGCAAGGCTTGAAAACTATTACAGACTACAAAGGGAAGCACAGCCGCGAGCTGCCCAGTGACACAAGCCTACCAGACGAGCTAAATCACTTCTATGCTCGCTTCGAGACAAGCAACACTGAAGCATACATGCGAGCATCAGCTGTTCCGGATGTCTATGTGATAACACTCTCCATAGCCGATGTGTGTAAGACTTTTAAGCAGGTCAACATTCACAAGGCCGCAGGGCCAGAATGATTACCAAGACGTGTACTCTAAGCATGCGCTGACCAACTGGCAAGTGTCTTCACTGACATTTTCAACATGTCCCTGACTGAGTCTGTAATACCAACATGTTTCAAGCAGACCACCAAAGTCCCTGTGCCCAAGAACACAAAGATAACCTGCCTAAATTACTACCGACCCGTAGCACTCACGTCTGTAGCCATGAAGTGCTTTGAAAGGCTTGTTCACATCAACACCATTATCCCAGAAACCCTAGACCCACTCCAATTTGCATACCACCCCAACAGATCCACAGATGATGCAATCTCTATTGCACACCACACTGCCCTTTCCCACCTGGACAAGAGGAACACCTACGTGAGAATGCTATTCATTGACTACAGCTTCACCATCGAGAGCATCCTGACTGGTTGCATCACCGCCTGGTATGGCTACTGCTCGGCCTCCGACCGCAAGGCACTACAGAGGGTAGTGCGTACGGCCCAGTACATCACTGAGGCAAAGCTGCCAGCCATCCAAGACCTCTATACCAGGCGGTGTCAGAGAAAGACTCCAGCCACCCTAGTCATAGACTGTTCTCTCTGCTACTGCACGGCAAGCGGTACCGGAGCGCCAAGTCTAGGTCCAAAAGGCTTCTTAACAGCTTCTACCCCCAAGCCATAAGACTCCTGAACAGCTAATCATGGCTACCCAGACTATTTGCACTGCCCACCCCACCCAACCCCATCCCCCTCTTTTACGCTGCTGCTACTGAGTTTATTATTTATGAATAGTCACTTTAACTCTACCCACATGTACATATGACCTCAATTACCTCGACTAACCGGTGCCCCCGCACATTGACTCTGTACCAGTACCCCCTGTATATAGCCTCCCTACTGTTATATTATATTACTGCTGCTTTTTAATTATTTGCTATTTTTTATTTATCTATTTTTTACTAAACACTGCATTGTTGGTTAAGGACTTGTAAGTAAGCATTTCACTGTAATGTCTACACCTGTTGTATTCGGCACATGTGGAAAATAAAATTTGATTTGAGATGAAGGGTCAAAACTTTATAATAAACCCTCTTGAGAGCATGATGACACATCCCCAAAGAGCCCCTTCACACAGGTCCCAGGTCAGACCCCAGGTCAGCAGGCCAGGTAACAGACCGAGGGAGTGATTTATGTCTTCCTGACCCAGGAACAGTGAAGTAGGACAAGACAGGCTGGACCTGAAGAATAGTGAGACACTACAGGGGCTGGAACACAACATGACTGTTTCACAGAAAGAGGAAAACCCTCATCTCTTCCTCTCCTCCTTTCATCTCCTCTGTAGATCTGTGTGATGTAACAGGGAGGAAACAAGCACATGTCGTTAATTAGAAAAGAACACATTAGAAGAGAGCCCATCATGCTGTGTTTGTACAATACCTTTATGGTCCGGTGGGGAAACGCACCAATGCAGTGTGATCAGAGGAATGCTCTGATTTCTTGTTTGTAGCTCTTTCTCTAGTATTCATCACTCTACATCACTCTTCTTACTTTGTGTGCCTCTTTCTGTCTCGCTCTGTTTAGATTTCTTTCCTCGTTTTCTGGGTTTTTGACTTGGTTTGTCTCTAGAATTGATACACACACACACACACGGTGTGATGATGTGAAGGGCAACGGGGGGGGGGGCATTGCTCTGCCCTTCACCCATGAATAATTTATCAAGACCAGGAAGTGTGCTGCGCGGACAAACCGGAGCGTGGGACCACATCCTGTAAATGCCTCCCTCTCTCTGTCTCCTCCCTCCCTCCCTCCCTGTCTGTGTGTGTCTTATTGACCTGAGCACCAGCGTAGCCCTGGCTCCAGGCGTGGCGTACTGTTAGTAGCAGCTCGGGACGCTGTGTGTGTTAGAGAAACATGGTGCTCTATCGGAGTTCCCAGGACTCTGCAGATGGGGTGGCCACCAGCGGAGCCATGATGCCTGGGACTGAGTTTGGGACTGGAGCTGGGGTTTTAGTTGGTACTGGGTCTATGGCTATGGTTAGGACTAGGTCCAGGGCTGTGGTCGGAGCACCTAAAGACTGCCCGGACGATGGACTGTGGCAGTATATCTGCTGTCAGAAGAGGCCTGCAGTCTCCCTGCCATCATGTAGGTGTGATGATGCTCTCTCTCTGCTCCCTGGCTCAATGGGGCTTCTCATACTGTTAGACAGGATGTGTGTGTGTGTGTGTGTGTGTGCAAGTTTATTTTGTGAGGTATACCTCAGTTTTCGCGTTCCTAGGCCTTTTGAAAAAGCTATCTTACCATCTGTAGGTTTCTAAGTCCAGTGACATATTCTCTGGCATTAATCGGAGCTTCATATATGGTCTGTATTTCAGTAATGGGGAAGTCTTGATTGAACATTGTCGCAGTGTTTATTTAACTGTGGATGCACTGTTGTTGGTCTTTAGCCATAGAAAATACTGTTAGAATGGATTGTATATCCATGCAGCAGAAGTATTTCAGTCCCAGTATGGGATCTAATGATGTGAGAGGAATTAATAGAGAGGATGGAAACCTCAGTGTCTATCCTTACAGAGACAAAGTGCTGTTGGGTGCCGGCCAACCGCGGAGTGCTTTTGTCTTACCTTACTGTGAATACGGCTACAGAAGCACTGAGTTTTAGGCACAAATCCATCCATTGTCTTGGGGGGGTTACATAGAGGGGTAGAGAGACGGTGAAGCCTGTTGGTTCCATTTTGTGGAGTGAGTTATTGACTGTAGTGTGTACACACACAGAGACACACACACACAGAGACACACCGTGGCTGTGTTGATGTAGGGTGCGGCCATCCTGGACGCATGGGCTGTGTTAACACATAAGAGAAGCAGGGCTGACGGTAATACAGTAATGCTGTGGACAGAGGATGGAGCAGCAAACCTCACCCTGCCTGATGTTTTCTGCTCCAGATGGCTAGCTACTAATCTAATACTGCTTGATTTAGTGGTTGGAAAAGGAAACTGCTTTATTATTAGGTTTGGGTGATTCGTTACAGAACATAAATCTAGATATTATAGATGAGAGCTAGAGTTTCTTTACTGTTCAGTGCTGGTGTACAGGAAGAAAACAGATTTTCCCATGTAGCTACTTATTGTTTCTCATTACATAACGTGATTATCTGAATGCATTGCTCCTAGTCCCATGTCGCAAAATTAATTTAGCTCAATTTCTAACTCTCTGTAAGGGGAGTGGCCCTTTCACAACACTGTTGTTGTCCAGACAGACACCCCATCTCAGGCCTGCTACGAGTCATGCTCTGGGTGACTGGTCTTGTTTACACTCATCTATGAGATGCTACTTTTATCATCGGCCACGGAGACAGTTTCTGCTGTGTTTACAACTCCGCTGTTTGGTGAGAGTGACCACAGCGCTGAGGCTGTCTGTCACACATTTCATTTCCCTGCTCTTTATAACAGGCCTGGGATCAGTTTCAGACTATTTTTCTGCTCGCACAAAGCACCACTGGGAGTCATTGTGCTGCAGCCATCATTACCCAGCCAACAGTCCTACCTGGAAAGGATTGTTATGGATTGAGTGGTATCTCTCTATTGCTCTATCTCTCTACACCATTGCCACTGTGTACTGCTGTTTAGGTTGTGTAGGTGAAGAAACCAGACAGGAAAGGTCAGTTGGCATGGCTCCATCACATAATGGAATATATGAGGTCTATACCCTGTACCTCCAAACATGGTAAACTGGGCCCCAAGGGCCCCCCCCCCCCCCCCCCCATCACCTGTTGAATGCTGCATTGATCCAGAGGCCTGTGCCAGAGAGGCCAGGCTGGGTCTATATGAGCCGGCAGGTAGCTTAGTGGTTAAGAGCGTTGTGCCAGTAACCGAAAGGTCGCTGGTTCTAATCCCCGAGCCGACTAGGTGAAAATCTGTCGATGTGCCCTTGAGCAAGGCACTTAACCCTAATTGCTCCTGTAAGTCGCTCTGGATAAGAGCGTCTGCTAATTGACTAAAAATGTTTTTAAAAAAATGTAATACGTTTTATTTTCTTACAACCAAATCTCTATTTTTGATGTAAATGGCATGTTACCCAAATACGTCCTTTTAGACACGGCAAAGCTCTCATTATAGTGATGCAGGTCTTTAGATGTTGTACACATGAAATTGTCATTCCGAACTTTATCCACAACATTATATTCCATTTTGTGCGACTTGAGCCGTTTCCCCTACGCAGCTGTGCAGGCCGGCTGTGTCTGTATATAGTATACTTTTCTAATAAGCGTTCATTTGAAGATAGCAGTTCATAGGTGGTATATGCTTGTTCAGCAGATCGGCTTGTTGCTGAGGAGTGTAGAGGGCTGTAGCTGGTGTGTGTGTGTGTGTGTGTGTGTGGTGTGTGTGTGTGTGTGTGTGTGTGGTGTGGACTGTCACTAGCAGGTCTCTGGTGTAGGGACAGAAGGTTATATATGAGTCACTGCTGCCAAACCTTTATAGATAAAAGCCTTATTCTTCCCTCAGATCTGCAGCTCTCTTTCTCCCCCTCGTTGTCTGTCTTGAATAGCAGATCAATGTATCACTGCTCTACACAGACACTAGCCAGCCTGAATACTGGCAGCCTCTGAAGATTCTTCTCTTTTGGCCAGATCCAAGCCCTCCACCTTCCGTCTACACTGCGCTGGCCATCACCGTAGAGGCTTTTCACCTATCGAACGTAGGCTTCAGTGAATCACTTAAACCACTTTAGCATGTGTACATTTTATCAACAATAATATATATTTGGTCCCTGACATGTGGAGCTCTCTCACTGATTGATTGTGTGTTTGTGTTTTCTTTCAATGGCCTTGTCTCTACAACCCCCAGATAATCAATGGGGTTTTTTCACTCCATGACCGTTTGGCAGCGGTCCATTGCCGTCAGTAGATATGACTGCTGATTGGTTGGAGTACCTATGAGAGCAGGCTGATGGACAGCTCTAGGAGTGGATCAGACATTAGGTCACAACCCAGCCGGCCGACAGGGAATTATGCTTAAAAGGATCGGTCTGGCCTGAGAAGGAAAGAGAGTTTAGGAGGAGGTAGTTGAAGTGCGATTTGGGTGTGATGTGATCCTGATTTTGAAAGAAATGCAAGTCTGAAACTTTGAAAGAAATGCTGAGAAACAAGAAGAATGTGGGAGGTGTTGCTTTCCTTCAATAAATGAGACTACATTTACGTCAATGTTTAGGAGTTGAGATTTGAGTCAAAAGTGATGAGTCCTGAGGCCATTTTCTCAGAGCAGATGTGTGACCATCTCTGTGTTGGTGTTCTCTCTCTACAGGCCCCACGTTGCCAAGACAGAGCCCCCAGGTTCAGAATGGACCTTCGCCAGAGGACCTGGAGATGCAGAGAAGGTAAGATCAAGGCCTACAACAGCACTAAACACAACACAACAACACTAAAACAACACTATTCCGGTGGAGAGTTTGGCTGCCTGCAGGTGGTGTTCTCTAACATCCTTGCACCGGGAGAGGCTGATGGTTGCCAGTTTGTGTTCAGGCACAGCGGCAGACACCCCTGGAGTAGAGTATAGCAGGGCTGGGTGGGAGGAGGGGGGGGGGGCTGTGACTAGCAGGCTATAGCATACAGGCACCACATCAGCGTATCCGGTGGAATCACAGAACGCTTCTCCCCTGCTGAGTACAATGGTACACTTACGGCACGAGGTTAGGGAGCTGGCTTAACTATTTCACACACCCACACAGACTCTGTGGGAAGTGTGTGTGTGTATGAGAAAGAGGATCTAAAATGTTTTGTGTGTGTTTGAAGGCTTCAAAATAAGAAATGGACTGATACTCAGAGGCCTTCTTAATGAAAAGCTATTCTACAGCGAGCCCCTATCACTCAGGAGACCTCGGCTTTCTCTCCACTTCTAAAAACATACTGCTCTAAATCCTCTCAGAGCCTCCCTCCTGCTACACGCATGCACACTCAATAAAGCTTGGCATGAGATCCTTCCGTATTCATATTCAACTGTTACATAAGATTAAGCGTGTGTGTTTTCTCGTGGTTAATGCAATCACTTCTGCTTTGCAGGTCTGACTCAAGCGAGGTCTTAGAGGGGGTACTGTACCTGTAATTGTTTTTCCTTCTCCTTAAATGGCCAGACTCCTGTTCCCCAGTAGGTAATAATAATGAGTGTATGCTGCTAACTCTGAATTTCTCTGTGTGGAGAAGAGGCCCCCTATTCTTCAGTGGGGCACCACAGGGCAGTGCAACGTAGCATTGTAACAGCAGTATTAATCTGAGCCAGCTGCTCTCTGTTGACCATTTTATCACCTGCTCACAGAAACCTGTAAAATTGTATTTAATTAGATGTAGCCTTGTTTCACATGCCCACACAGGGACTGCCTCCTGTCCTGTCCTGTTCCCCTGTACAAAGACGTGGCATCATGACAATATGACCCTCCAACCACCTTGATTGAAGGTGACTGAAGTCAACTCCCTTTCCTCTCATTACCATATTCTGCATCACAGCAGCAGAGAACATTGGTAGTTCAGTAGTGAGTGTTTGGATTGGCCCTGGCCCTCTCTCCTTGTCCTCCAGCCGGTTACAGAGTAATGTGCTTCGGATTTAGATATCCTGGCTGACTGACAGGTAGTATAGGGTGTGTGTGTGATGGTTGTAGAGTAGACGGCTGGCGGTGGTCAAGGTACTGTACTGTGTTATGAATGATGAACAGAGCTCTTAACTCCTGGTATGGCAGCAGGCAGCAGTATATATTGTATGCATCTCAGACCATAAAGGCGCCGCAATGATTTGAAGTTGAGATGGTTCTCCGTTTAGCTTCATTATGGTAACTGGTTCTGTGTAAGTCAGGGACCTTTCAATCCCAGACACCCTGCCCATGGGATTTTTAATTGAACATCTTTACAGTCTGAAGATAAATCATTCATGACATTTTTTGTTAATCTGCCTAGATTTGGTTGCTTTAGTACCCACTGGTCGTTACGGACAATTAACTGTGAAGATTGTTCAGTGAGTAAGAAAGAATCTGAAGATTCTGTGTGTGTGTGTTTGCGTTTGTTTTGTTTGCGTGCGTGTGTCCGTCCATTCGGTGTGTAACTGGCCTTTTTGTCTCTTTGTGGTCCCTTCCTGTCCCCTAATGAAACCTGCCACCATCGTCCCATGATTTATGACTCAGCCAACACATACTCTTTTAATGAAATGAATCATCTTGTTTCAGCAGGCTCACTGAGACACCAAGGCCTGCTGTAAGGCCACTTGGAAATGTAGTTGGCAACAGTTTATTGGCAGCGACTGCCTTGGGAATATGTCATTGTGGTATATTGAATGTTTGAAAAACCTCTCATCATTCATACCCGTCCATGTTAAACTCAGATTAGGTGTTCCATAGGGTATATCGCATCTCTGGTTCATATCCTGTAGTAGAGCAGTTTAATGGGCGTGTTCTTGGTGTTGATTTACACAGGCGCGCGTGGTTGTGTGTGTGAGTTTGTACTGGAGAGCAAATTCATGACGTGACTTGTTTATGTTGGAGCCTCGTAAAGTCGACCCAGCCCGCTCTCTCCCATCTGAAAGTCATGAACTTGTTTCCTGACATGGATTTGATATTAACCCTGTCATTAACAAACTGGATTATTGCTCCATGCTAACATGGGGCACACACACAGGGAGGGGGGTTTGAGAGGTGGGTGGCCTGGTGCTAATAGGCTTGTTGAGTGATTGCCTTGTCTAAAAAACTTACAGTACAGTGAGGGGAAAAAAGTATTTGATCCCCTGCTGATTTTGTATGTTTGCCCACTGACAACGAAATGATCAGTCTATAATTTTAATGGTAGATTTATTTGAACAGTGAGAGACAGAATAACAACAAAAAAATCCAGAATATCACATGTCAAAAATGTTATAAATTGATTTGTATTTTAATGAGGGAAATAAGTATTTGACCCCCTCTCAATCAGAAAGATTTCTGGCTTCGAGGTGTTTTTTATACAGGTAACGAGCTGAGATTAGGAGCAAGAGTGTGCTCCTAATCTCAGCTCGTTACCTGTATAAAAGACACCTGTCCTCAGAAGCAATCAATCAGATTCCAAACTCTCCACCATGGCCAAGACCAAAGAGCTCTACAAGGATGTTAGGGACAAGATTGTAGACCTACACAAGGCTGGAATGGGCTACAAGACCATCGCCAAGCAGCTTGGTGAGAAGGTGACAACAGTTCGTGCGATTATTCGCAAATGGAAGAAACACAAAAGAACTGTCAATCTCCCTCGGCCTGGGGCTCCATACAAGATCTCACCTCGTGGAGTTGCAATGATCATGAGAACGGTGAGGAATCAGCCCAGAACTACACGGGAGGATCTTGTCAATGATCTCAAGGCAGCTGGGACCATAGTCACCAAGAACACAATTGGGAACACACTACGCCGTGAAGGACTGAAATCATGCAGCGCCCACAAGGTCCCCCTGCTCAAGAAAGCACAAATACAGGGCCGTCTGAAGTTTGCCAATGAACATCTGAATGATTCAGAGGAGAACTGGGTGAAAGTGTTGTGGTCAGATGAGACCAAAATGGAGCTCTTTGGCATCAACTCAACTCGCCGTGTTTGGAGGAGGAGGAATGCTGCCTATGACCCCAAGAACACCATCCCCACCGTCAAACATGGAGGTGGACACATTATGCTTTGGGGGTGTTTTTCTGCTAAGGGGACAGGACAACTTCACCGCATCAAAGGGACGATGGACGGGGCCATGTACCGTCAAATCTTGGGTGAGAACCTCCTTCCCTCAGCCAGGGCATTGAAAATGGGTGGTGGATGGGTATTCCAGCATGACAATGACCCAAAACACACGGTCAAGGCAACAAAGGAGTGGCTCAAGAAGAAGCACATTAAGGTCCTGGAGTGGTCTAGCCAGTCTCCAGACCTTAATCCCATAGAAAATCTGTGGAGGGAGCTGAACGTTCGAGTTGCCAAACGTCAGCCTCGAAACCTTAATGACTTGGAGAAGATCTGCAAAGAGGAGTGGAACAAAATCCCTCCTGAGATGTCTGCAAACCTGGTGGCCAACTACAAGAAACGTCTGACCTCTGATTGCCAACAAGGGTTTTGCCACCAAATACTAAGTAATGTTTTGCAGAGGGGTCAAATACTTATTTCCCTCATTAAAATGCAAATCATTTATAACATTTTTGACATGCGTTTTTCTGGATTTTTTTGTTGTTATTCTGTCTCTCACTGTTCAAATAAACCTACCATTAAAATTATAGACTGATCATGTCTTTGTCAGTGGGCAAACATACAAAATCAGCAGGGGATCAAATACTTTTTTCCCTCACTGTTTACATTCAGACATATGCCTCAGGGGGAAAACATTTCCACCTTTTTCTCCCTGTAAAGAATGTCCCTGGACCGTTCCAAATGTTCTGAATGTTCCAAATGTTCCCTGGCTGGTGCATCACCTCATACAAAGACATACCTGACATAGCAATGTGTCTGTCTGTGCCATAGCTCTCTACTCTAGTGGTAGAGTAAGCATTCCTTTACTGTGAGTAGTAGGAGGGCTCCTTGTAAGGATATCTGACCCAATCTTTGTTGATCTTCCAGAAACACGAAAGGCCTGGATGTGTTCAAAGGAGTTATTTTGGTGTGTGTAATGGATCTGGCCCTGAGCCTCCCCTTCACTCAAGCTCTTCTGTTCTGTTCCGGCCCTCATCCATATTTAGCTGTTGCAGTCAATGGAACTGGCTGGGTGCTTAATGCCTGATGTCATCCCTGTGATGCAAACTCAATACAATCCTGCCTGAACAACCCTGGAGAGATGGAGTGGAGAGGGATGGAGGGGGTTGATTATAGGCTACACACTCGCAGGCTCACACACTCATCCGTACTCTCTCAAAAACACACACGGGGCAGAAACAACTCCACACATGGATGCAAGCACACACTTACATTTCCATTGAGAGGTCTGTTTACTATCATTGGACAGCCTAGTACTTCCAGCCCGACCCTGACAGTGTTTTATTTTTACTAACAATTTTGTTGGAGGTCTATAATTCCAGCAATAAATTTAGCCTGAAGGTCAGGCATGCTTAACCGTGCGCTCACACTCTAATCTTTAGCGTCAGAATGGTGATAGGTGTGAAATGACTGAGTCCGTTCATAGTAACTTTCCAATACACCCATCCATCATCGAGCCACCAGTCTATTTTCACACACCGGGTTAAGAACTGTCCTGTGGTCAGTGCTGGTGACCCTCAGTAATGCAGAGGTCCAGTTTGTCCGTGTTCCAGAGCTGATCTCTGTTCTCTGTTCAGCCCCATGCTGTGTTGTTGGAGGTGAGAGAACTGACTGTGTGATGGATGTGGAGTCACTCAGTCTACAGTTAAAACTAGCACTGTCTGCAACACTACACCTGGCTGCTTCCTCTCTGCTTGGAATATCTGAATAAAATACTGAGGGTCAAGGGAACAGATTGTCAAATTAAAAGGCAGAAAGGGGTGAGAGAGGGATAGCGAGTGAAAGGCCCAGCTGTTGACTCCCAGCTCCAGCTGGACAGACTAGTGGCGCGGCCCCAGCCAAACGGCTCTCTCACTACTCAGCTATGGCCTCAGGGCAGCACAAGGTATCCCAGGGATCAGTGTGTGTGACTGTGTGTCACAACTCACATATACATTGAGTGTACAACACATTAGGAACACCTTCCTAATAATTTTGCCATCTTAACAGCCTCAATTTGTCAGGGCATGGACTCTACAAGGTGTCGAAAGCGTTCCACAGGGATGCTGGCCCATGTTGACTCCAATTCTTCCCACAGTTGTCAAGTTGGCTGGGTGTCTTTTGGGTGGTGCACCATTCTTGGGAAAACTGTTGAGCGTGAAAAACCCAGCAGCGTTGCAGTCCTTGACACACTCAAACCGGTGCGCCTGGCACCTACTACCATACCCCATTCAAAGGCACGTAAATATTTTGTCTTGCCCATTCACCCTCTGAATGACAAACATACACAATCCATGTCTAAATTGTTTAGAGGCTTAAAATGTATTATTTAACCTGTCTCCTCCCCTTCATCTACACTGATGGAAGTGGATTTAACAAGTGACATCAATAAGGGATCATAGCTTTCACCTGGATCAACCTGGTCAGTCTGTGTCATGGAAAGAGCAGGTGTTCTTAATGTTTTGTACACAGTGTATGTGTGTTTGAGGGAAAGAGCAAGCCATTGAACATAATGTGGATACCCCATTTACAGTAAGTCCAACAATGACACACCAAATTCTTGTATTACCACATGAAATGAGCCCTGGTTGTTTGTATATCCATCTCTTAAATCCATTCCATGCTCTGTCATGCATTGCTATGTCTACTCTGACTATTTCGCAGTGTCATTTTTTTTTCTTCCACACAATAAATAAATACTTCGATTACTCTCCTCGGTCAGAATGTCGCTGGTCGTGGTTTCCAGAGGATTACACAGGCAAAGATGTGGATCTTTGTATTTTTCTCCTTACCCCAAATCTCTCTCCCAATCCTAAATCCCAGGCCTTCAGAAGACACGACAGACACCACAGCCATGGGAAGACTGTTAGACGCCTCTTTAAATGTCCCTGAGATTCCCAGTATTAACCTACCGTTAGATTAAAAAGACATGAGGTGGAATAATGGGGTATATAAATAGCTGGTGTGAAGCTATAGCAGGTTGGCTGTAGCGCTGCACCTGCTGAGACAAAGGCAGATATCATAGACAGGTGTGTGCCTTTCCAAATCACGTCCAATCAATAAAATGTACTACAGGTGGACTCCAATCAAGTTGTAGAAACATCTCAAGGATGATCAATGGAAACAGGATGCAACCTGAGCTCAATTTCGAGTCTCATAGCAAAGGGTCTGAATATTTCTGTTTTTTATATTTAATACATTTGCAAAAATGTCTACAAATCTGTTTTCGCTTTGTCATCATAGCGAAATCTGATTTAGAATAGGGCTGTAACGTAACAAAATGTGGAAAAAGTACTTTTCGAACGCACTGTAAATATTTTGTCTTGCCCATTCACCCTATGAATGGCACACACAATCCGTCTCAGTTGTCTCAAGGCTTAAAAATCCTTCTTTAACCTGTCTCCTCCCCTTCAGCTACACTGATTTAAAGTGGATTTAACAAGTGACATCACTAAGGGATCATAGCTTTCACCTGGATTCACCTGGTCAGTCTATATTCCTAATGTTTTGTACACTCAGTGTATGTCCAACACACACACAGGGCTCCTATTGGACAAAAACGAATTCCCCTCCTTGGCTTTGACTAGTGTTCTGATCTGGTCTTCATCAATTGGCTAGGGGGACATGTGGTAGGGACTGTGAGCTGTAGAGTTGGACTGAGTCCTTTATAGAGTAGCTCCATATGGACTACCTGGGCATCAGTCCACACAGACAAATCTGTTCAGGCCTCCGAGCCAATGAGGAAAGCCGCTCTGACTAACTGGACGGTGGGCTTTCCAGCCTTTGATTCTGCAGCTTTGCTTTCCTTGGCTGTCGGAATCAAGGATAACAGCATCACACTGTTGCTACACCCAAAAGCTTGGACTGATTGCAATTTGTTCTCAAGACCACTCCAAAGATGCTTACTCTTCAATGCAGAATTTTCTATATTTTTAATAAGGATGTTGCCTAACATCTGCTCCTGCCCCAACCTTGGTTCTAATTTAGTCTTTATTTATATTCTGCCCTCGTCCTGAGGCATTCATACTGTAAAGTCCTCCTCCCCCGCACAGTTCTGACTGGTTTCCTACTGTCTAAATAAGTCATTTGTCAAACACATTCAAGTGATTCTTTTTTTCTTTGTAAAATAGAGCCCTTTTTTTTTTTGAGTCCGTAGTAGTAAGTTGTTCGGATTCAGGCCTCCCTTAGCAACCGTTTCCCAGGCAACGCATGTCAGGAACTGAGACGCCAGTAAATGGATCAGCAAGGTTTTTCACATCTTTGAAGCCTTCATTTCCTTAAGTGGGAGAGAGGCAAAGTCAGAGACAAATCCGGCCTTTTTCCACTCAGTGTGTATGTTGGTCTCCTGTGAGAAAGTGAGGGAAAGTCTGTGTTTGTGTGTTGACATGCGGTGAGGCATCCTTTGATCATTTCTCATCTGGTTCCATTCTTCTATTCAATAGGACCTGCAGGGAGCTGCCTTCTCCTCTCTCAGCAAGACAGAGATGTATTATTAATTCTCCAGCTTGGCTCACCATGATGATACATTGTATTGTTAAACAGTATGAGAGTTATAGTTGTCATATCCCAAAAAGCTTCTATATTGGAATGTAAAGAACTTGGTCATTCAGCTAATGGGGACAGTATACACTTACTCAACTGACATCCCTAAATAGTTGTCTTTATGATCCCTCATCTGAGAAGGATGATGCCTTTACTGCTTCAGAATATCCATGTTCATCTCAAGGAGAACATTACTCCAACATGACGTCCCTCCCTTGAAAGTTACACGGGATGTAAACAAATCGCTGTCACCTTGACGAATGGCAGGCAGTCCGCCCGTCCCAGCTTCTCTGTCTTAACTCCCCTCCCCTCATGCTCCCCCTCTCCTTCCCTCTCTCAACACCATCTCTCCTGACAGACAGGGAGGCCTGGGGCTTATTATATAATGTTTTTACAATTTTTTAAATTACATTTTCACAATTATTCCCGCACAGGGACATACTATACAGTTGAACAGTAATTCATCCAACAGGATTTTTTTTTCTTACCCATCCACCCAGTTTTAACCCCTTCTCTCACCCTGGTGCTTATTTTAACTGTTCTCCATGCGTGTTGTGTAGGAATGTTATGATCTCGTATGCCAGGGAATGCAGTACGTGTCAGATAGCATTGCACATAAAAACTAAATAAAAACGCTGTAGGGAATTAGTCTGAACCATTGCTGTGGACAGATATGGAATGTCATGTCACTATAACCCAAGTTAACCAAATGTCTACATTGTAGTCCCTTTTTGGTGAAGCAAGTCTTGTTTCATATAGTGTGTAGCATTAAAATGTAACATATACTATCCCCTGGTATTAGGCTATTCCTATACAGTTTACCTCTGTTTTGTATGGTGTAACTACTCTCATATATGATGGGGTCATTGGGATTGCACGTCAATTGCATTATTCCCTACTGACCTTTCCCAAACCCGGTCTGTTTTCTATTGGTGTGTGTAATAACCCCTTCCTGCTGCTCTTAACACCATCCTGCCAAATGTAACCTCTGGCATACTTATATTAGATATCACTGCTGCCCCTGGTATACATTTGAATCGTGGTGTTTAAAGAGGCTTGTGCAGTGGTCTCCAGTAGCCTGTCAGCACTCCTGTCACAGTTTGATGATCCTCTAGATGGTGGAGCTACCCCGCGCCCCTCCCAGACTGCCCCTGGGTGCTGATATACACTACATTATACAGTAGACAATCTGCTGTACTCTCTACTGTAACTATATCACTGTGGAAATCAGGGGATGTTATCCTATAGAGTAGCCCTTGGGAATGGTCCTTCGAGCCTCATACTCCACCTCTAGACCTCTAGTGGCCCAGCGCCTAATGAATAGTAGGACACTCCTGCTCTTTAATTAACTCAGTGAGGGAGAGGGAGGAGAGGAGGGAGGTGAGGGAGGGAGGGATGGAGGTAAGAGAGGGGAGAGGGAGATGAGGACTAAACTGGGAGAGTAGTGTTCTGCTCCTGTCCTCTGCGCTCAATACTCCCTCTCTTACTGTAATGAGGCTCTCATTATGAAGTGCTCCAGGAGCGAGGAGTTGGGCCTTCCTCTGGGAGCCTGCTGGGTACAGCTACGGTTCGGTAACAGTGCAGTGTGATATGGGGACACCTTGTAGAGTGAGACTGGTGAATATGGAGAATGGGGTCAGTGGTACTGGGGTAGGCCTGGGGGAAGCCTTGCTGAGGCGACAGCTAGTGAAAGCCTCCTCAGCCTCCTCCACGCTGGTCCTGGGAGAGAGAGGATCTCCACCAGCTAAATCGGACTTTCTCTCAGCCCTTCCTCTGGCTAATCCAGCCTACGGCCCGTAATACTGTCCCTGTAATACTAGCTAAAGCTTTACAGTCTTAAGTAACATTCAAATTATTCTCATGTGGTTCTTAAACTATGTACAGTATGTTAATGATGGATTATGTCACTGGTGATATTAGTCAATGGTCATCATTTCAGTCAATGTAAGGCATTTCAAGGCTTTTTAGAGCTCCATCAAGAAAAGAAGAGAGATTTGCCCTCCATTAAATCCCCTGCCTCAGCTCACTGAAGTCCATTAAGTCATTCTGGGTCGATAACATTGATTGATTGATCCTGCTATTCCCCGAGTTGGCACATTGAGGGTTTATTGATGTCCAGTTTCCACTCTGACTGGTCTCACTGCTTCTCTCAGCACATAGTGTAGAGTAGATTCAGGTACAGATGAGTCCTATTCTACTGGGTTTCGCTGGGTGGAAAATATGCTGCATGAGTAGCTCGGGCGGGGGCAGGGTGGACACACACAGTGCACTTATGGGAAAAGGTAAAGGAAGTGCTGTTTTTCATAAACAGGTGTATCGTAGCTCGTTTACACCCCAGGTGAACTGACATCATTCTCCTCCAGGCCTATTTGGGACATGGAAACGATTTGGTTCCCATCATGTTCCTCTCTAAAGGGCGTGTGGAGACTTGATGTTGCCTCACCAGGGGATGCAGAGCCAGGGATGTAGGAGGGGTTCAATGACAAGTTAGCTGGTGACAGGTGGGATAGAGTATTCAGGGTATGTACCTGGAGGGGGGGTGTCTGGCTGTGACATCATCATTGAGGAACAAGTGTTTGTAGCTAGGTCCTGGCCAGATGGAGAGAGGGGGAGATGTGACGTCACACCAGACAGCGTTTGACACTGAGGACTGACGTTGAGCTGATGATTCAACTGGAACTGGGTTTGGTTTACAGTGAGAAGAGGGAAGGATTGTCTGAGGGAAAAGGGCATGCGTACCGTTCCTATACAAATAAAGCACCACAGATTAATTTGTCATGCCAGTGGAGTTCCTTCCTTGACATTTGGTCAAGACTTTAAGGGTATCAGGCTGGCACATACACAGTGTACAAAACACCTGCTCTATTTTTAAGACAATTGAGACATTGATTGTGTATATGTGCCATTCAGAGGGTGAATGGGCAAGACAAAAGATTTAAGTGCCTTTGAACAGAGTATGGTAGTAGGTGCCAAGTGCACCGGTTTGAGTGTGTCAAGAACTGCAACGCTGCTGGGTGTTTCACACTCAACAGTTTCCTGTGTGTATCAAGAATGGTCCACCACCCAAAGGGAATCCAGCTAACTTGACACAACTGTGGGAAGCATTGGAGTAAACATGGGCCAGCATCCCTGTGGAACGCTTTCGACACCTTGTAGAGTCCAACCTTGTTGAGGCTGTTCTGAGGGCAAAAGGGGGTTTAACTCAATAGTAGGAAGGTGTTCCTAATGTTTTGTACACTCAGTGTATGATCCATTACACACACTCCCTGATATCTGCGTCATCCCGTCTGTCCTCTCCACACCTCAACACTGAGGTGTAGCAGTCTGTCTGTACAGGAGATGGATAGGGTTCTGCAGTGTCATTATGACGGTCTGGGTAATGTTGGACAGAGGCCTGGCTGAGGCAGATGAACCCCCACAGAATGGCCAGGTACATCAGTAACCGCCTCCATGGCAGAGAGATGGGGAGAGAGAACAGTCTGTGAAATGGCTTGGAGCCAGACTCGACTACAACACGGTTAGCTACAATAGGCTATGCCAGGAGGCAGCCTGCCTCACCTTTTATTAGAGAATGCTGCCCTCTAGTGGTGAGAGTGAGCTCCAAAAGTATTGAGAAAGTGACGATGAGGTTAAATTGCAGACTGTCAGCTTTAATTTGAGGGTATTGCCATATCGGGTGAACCATTTAGAAATAACAACACTTTTTGTACATAGTCCCCCCATTTTAGGGAACCAAAAGTATTGGGACAAATTCACGTATGTATTAAAGTAGTAAAACGTTTTTGGTCTCATATTCCTAGCATGCAATGATTACATCAAGCTTGTGACTGAATGAATTAATACATTTTTTAAAAATTGTCAAATCGCCAGTTGGCAACCCATCCCATATGGGATTAATTGACACATAAACAAACATTACAATAATTCACTGTGATAATTCAGTGATAATTATTCTTCCGGTGTTCCCTGCAGTGCGCATCGCATAAAGAGTGAAAACATTTAAGTTACAAATCTATACATAATAGTAAATAAGGTTATCCAAACAATAATTATATCCCTAGGGCAGTAAAAAATATACATACATACATACAGTTGAAGTCGGAGGTTTACATACACTTAGGTTGGAGTCATTAAAACTAGTTTTTCAATCACTCCACAAATGTCTTGTTAACAAACTATAGTTTTGGCAAGTTGGTTAGGACATCTACTCTGTGCATGACACAAGTAATTTTTACAGCAATTGTTTACAGACAGATTATTTCACTTAGAATTCACTGTATCACAATTCCAGTGGGTCACAGTTTGGAATATTCCAGAAAATGATGTCATGGCTTTAGAAGCTTCTGATAGGCTAATTGACATCATTTGAGTCAATTGGAGGTGTACCTGTGGATGTATTTCAAGGCCTACCTTCAAACTCACTGCCTCTTTGCTTGACATCATGGGAAAATCAAAATAAATCAGCCAAGACCTCAGAAAGAAAATTAATGGTTCATCCTTGGGAGCAATTTCCAAACGCCTGAAGGTACTACGTTCATCTGTACAAACAATAGTACACAAGTATAAACACCATGGGACCATGCAGCCTTCATACCGCTCAGGAAGGAGACGCGTTCTGTCTCCTAGAGATGAACGTGCTTTGGTGCGAAAAGTGCAAATCAATCCCAGAACAACAGCAAAGGACCTTGTGAAGATGCTGGAGGAAACGGGTACAAAAGTATCTATATCCACAGTAAAACGAGTCCTATATCAACATAATCTGAAAGGCCGCTCAGCAAGGAAGAAGCCACTGCTCCAAAACCTCCATAAAAAAGCCAGACTACGGTTTGCAACTGCACATGGGGACAAAGATCGTACTTTTTGGAGAACTGTCCTCTGGTCTGATGAAACAAAAATAGAACTGTTTGGCCATAATGACCATCATTATGTTTGGAGGAAAAAGGGGGTGGCTTGCAAGCCGAAGAACACCATCCCAACCGTGAAGCACGGGGGTGGCAGCATCATGCTGTGGGGCTGCTTTGCTGCAGGAGGGACTGGTGCACTTCACAAAATAGATTGCATCATGAGGAAGTAAAATGATGTGGATATATTGTAGCAACATCTCAAGACATCAGTCAGGAAGTTAAAGCTTGGTCGCAAATGGGTCTTCAAAATGGACAATGACCCCAAGCATACTTCCAAAGTTGTGGCAAAGTAGCTTAAGGACAACAAAGTCTCAAGGTATTGGAGTGGCCATCACAAAACCCTGACCTCAATCCTATAGAAAATGTGTGGGCAGAACTGAAAAACTGTGTGCGAGCAAGGAGGCCTACAAACCTGACTCAGTTACACCAGCTCTGTCAGGAGGAATGGGCCAAAATTCACCCAACTTATTGTGGGAAGCTTGTGGAAGGCTACCCGAAACATTTGACCCAAGTTAAACAATTTAAAGGCAATGCTACCAAATACTAATTGAGAACTGGGAAATAAAAGCTGAAATAAATCATTCTCTCTACTATTATTCTGACATTTCACATTCTTAAAATAAAGTGGTGATCCTAATTGACATAAGACAGGGAATTTTTACTAGGATTAAATGTCAGGAATTGTGAAAAACTGAGTTTAAATGTATTTGGCTAAGGTGTATGTAAACTTCCGACTTCAACTGTACATGTATAGTACCAGTCAAAAGTTTGGACATACCTACTCATTCAAAGGTTTTTCTTTATTTCTCTTTGCTTATTTGAGCTGTTCTTGCCGTAATATGGACTTGGTCTTTTACCACAACTGATTGGCTTAAACGCATTAAGAAGGAAAGACATTCCACAAATTAACCTTTAACAAGGCACACCTGTTAATTGAAATGCATTCCAGGTGACTACCTCATGAAGCTGGTTGAGAGAATGCCAAGAGTGTGCAAAGCTGTCATCAAGGCAAAGGGTGGCTACTTTGAAGAATCTGAAATATAAAATATATTTTGATTTGTTCAACACTTTTTTGGTTACTACATGATTCCATATGTGTTATTTCATAGTTTTGATGTCTTCACTATTATTCTACAATGTAGAAAATAGTCAAAATAAAGAAAACCCTTGAATGAGTAGGTGTGTCCAAACTTTTGACTGGTACTGTACATGCATACATACATAACATACAACACAACACTAAATACAGAAAAATGAAACAGAAGGCATTTGAAGCCAGTCTGGCATAAAGAGAAGATTCATGTGGGAGACAAGCCTATACACAATCTATATACACATGTGCCATTTACCACATAGAAGTAAATATTTTTTAAATGTAATAGGTAGCCCTTTTTCTTTTATTCCAGGCTTTATGTAAATATTCCGCAAACGGAAATACACAATGGACAAAAAAACATTTTGGTTTCTCTTCATCGCTCAGCCACATAATGCCAAGGTATATCTGGTGTGCTTTCTGGAATAAGAGCAAGCGTATATCTTGGTAGAAAGGGCAAAAGAGGATCAAATGAGTTTCATTCTCTAATTCTTTGAGGTCACAATAGTTACATAGTCTTTCCTCTTCCATTTCACCACAATACCGACCTGTTTCAATACGCAGAGGCAATATCCCTGATCTTACCTGTGCACATAGCGACTCTACAAACTTGTTGGATGCATTTGCTGGTTGTTTTGGTTGTGTTTCAGATTATTTTGTGCCCAGTAGAAATAAATGGTAAATAATGTATTGTGTCATTTTGGAGTCACTTTTATTGTAAATAAGAATATAATATGTTTCTAAACACTTCTACATTGATGTGGATAGTCCTGAGTGAATCGTGAATAATAATGATGAGTGAGTTTGACGCAAGTTAGACACAAATATCATACCCCCAAGACATGCTAACCTCTCACCATTACAATAACAGGGGAGGTTAGCATTTTTTGGGGGGGTGTATGATATTGATGCATCTAACATTCTCACTCATCATTATTCACGATTCATTCAGGATTATCTGTAATCATGGTAGCATCCACATTAATGTAGATGTGTTTAGAAACATTTCAATTTTTATTTACAATAAAAGTGACTCAAAATACACTTACCATTCATTTCTATTGGGCACAAAATAATCAGAAACTCAACCAAAACACACAGCAAATGCATCCAACAAGTTTGTAGTCACAAGCTTGATGTAGTCATTGTGTGCTAGGAATATGGGTCCAAATAATACACTTTTGACTACTTTAATACACATACAGTGGGGAAAAAAGTATTTAGTCAGCCACCAATTGTGCAAGTTCTCCCACTTAAAAAGATGAGAGGCCTGTAATTTTCATCATAGGTACACGTCAACTATGACAGACAAATTGAGAAAGAAAAATCCAGAAAATCACATTGTAGGATTTTTAATGAATTTATTTGCAAATTATGGTGGAAAATAAGTATTTGGTCACCTACAAACAAGCAAGATTTCTGGCTCTCACAGACCTGTAACTTCTTCTTTAAGAGGCTCCTCTGTCCTCCACTCGTTACCTGTATTAATGGCACCTGTTTGAACTTGTTATCAGTATAAAAGACACATGTCCACAACCTCAAACAGTCACACTCCAAACTCCACTATGGCCAAGACCAAAGAGCTGTCAAAGGACACCAGAAACAAAATTGTAGACCTGCACCAGGCTGGGAAGACTGAATCTGCAATAGGTAAGCAGCTTGGTTTGAAGAAATCAACTGTGGGAGCAATTATTAGGAAATGGAAGACATACAAGACCACTGATAATCTCCCTCGATCTGGGGCTCCACGCAAGATCTCACCCCGTGGGGTCAAAATGATCACAAGAACGGTGAGCAAAAATCCCAGAACCACACGGGGGGACCTAGTGAATGACCTGCAGAGAGCTGGGACCAAAGTAACAAAGCCTACCATCAGTAACACACTACGCCGCCAGGGACTCAAATCCTGCAGTGCCAGACGTGTCCCCCTGCTTAAGCCAGTACATGTCCAGGCCCGTCTGAAGTTTGCTAGAGTGCATTTGGATGATCCAGAAGAGGATTGGGAGAATGTCATATGGTCAGATGAAACCAAAATAGAACTTTTTGGTAAAAACTCAACTCGTCGTGTTTTGGAGGAATGCTGAGTTGCATCCAAAGAACACCATACCTACTGTGAAGCATGGGGGTGGAAACATCATGCTTTGGGGCTGTTTTTCTGCAAAGGGACCAGGACGACTGATCCATGTAAAGGAAAGAATGAATGGGGCCATGTATCGTGAGATTTTGAGTGAAAACCTCCTTCCATCAGCAAGGGCATTGAAGATGAAACGTGGCTGGGTCTTTCAGCATGACAATGATCCCAAACACACCGCCCGGGCAACGAAGGAGTGGCTTCGTAAGAAGCATTTCAAGGTCCTGGAGTGGCTTAGCCAGTCTCCAGATCTCAACCCCATAGAAAATCTTTGGAGGGAGTTGAAAGTCCGTGTTGCCCAGCGACAGCCCCAAAACATCACTGCTCTAGAGGAGATCTGCATGGAGGAATGGGCCAAAATACCAGCAACAGTGTGTGAAGACCTTGTGAAGACTTACAGAAAACGTTTGACCTGTGTCATTGCCAACAAAGGGTATATAACAAAGTATTGAGAAACTTTTGTTATTGACCAAATACTTATTTTCCACCATAATTTGCAAATAAATTCATTAAAAATCCTACAATGTGATTTTCTGGAGAAAAAAATTCTCATTTTGACTGTCATAGTTGACGTGTACCTATGATGAAAATTACAGGCCTCTCTCATCTTTTTAAGTGGGAGAACTTGCACAATTGGTGGCTGACTAATTACTTTTTTTCCCCACTGTAAGTGAATTTGTCCCAATACTTTTGGTCCCCTAAAATGGGGGGACTAAGTACAAAAAGTGCTGTAATTTTTAAACAGTTCGCCTGATATGGATGACAATATCCTCCAATTATTGCTGATAGTCTGCACTTACCTCAGTCAATGTATCATTTCAAAAGTGCTGGAGTACAGAGCCAAAACAACAACAAGTGTCACTGTCCCAATACTTTTGGAGCTCACTGTTTGTACCTGCAGAAATACATTATTCTCAATCAGGAGGTCATATCAGACTTCTGCAGCAATGAACAAGCTGATATTGAATGTGTTTAGGTACAGTGTTCTTGGTAATTGTTATGCAGACAATTAAGTACAAGCTGGATACAGATGACTTTTAAAAATTATTATTATTATTTTATACAGATTCTCTCCTTATCAGTACAGAAAGAGAGGCTGTAGCCAGAAGCAGACTAGCTACATTGTTGTGTTTAACAACAGAAACGTGCAGCGCTAGCTGTGATTGCATAACGGTTTGTCTTGCACAGTAATTACATAATGACAACAAGCTTATATAAGGATAACAAGAAGGCCTGTTCCAAGTGACAGCACTGCCTGTGGGTCGGCATGGTGCGTTAGGCCAGCTTGTAAAACGAGGTCAAAGCCTCATCGGCTCATCTTCTCCACTCCTCTATTCTTTCAACTCTATTCTTTCTCCTCTCTGGTTTCTTCTTCTTCTTCTTCTTCTTCTTCTTCTTCTTCTTCTTCTTCTTCTTCTTCTTCTTCTTCTTCTTCTTCTTCTTCTTCTTCTTCTTCTTCTTCTTCTTCTTCTTCTTCTTCTTCTTCTTCTTCTTCTTCTTCTTCTTCTTCTTCTTCTTCTTCTTCTTCTTCTTCTTCTTCTTCTTCTTCTTCTTCTTCTTCTTCTTCTTCTTCTTCTTCTTCTTCTTCTTCTTCTTCTTCTTCTTCTTCTTCTTCTTCTTCTTCTTCTTCTTCTTCTTCTTCTTCTTCTTCTTCTTCTTCTTCTTCTTCTTCTTCTTCTTCTTCTTCTTCTTCTTCTTCTTCTTCTTCTTCTTCTTCTTCTTCTTCTTCTTCTTCTTCTGGTCTCTTCTTTCTCCTCTTCTCTCCTCTCTTCCCGTGGTAGGCAGCTGCTGGAGCTGCAGCGGCTGAAGGAGGTGGAGCGTGATCGACTGGAGCGGGAGCGCCAGGAGAGGGAACGGCTGGAGCGTGAGATGCAGGAGAGGGAGCGCGAACGGGAACGCCAAGACCGGGAGCGCCAGGAGCGAGAACGGGAGCGCTCCGAGAGGGAGAGGGAGAGGGAGCGCGCTGAACGGGATCGCCTGGAGTGCGAGCGTCAGGAGAAGGAGAGAGAGCAGCTGGAGAGAGAGAGGGAGCTGATGGAGAGAGAAAAGCAGGAGAGGGAGAGGATGGAGAGCGAGACGCACCAGGAGCAGCAGTTGGACAGAGAGCAGATGGACTGGGAGAGAGGGAGACGCATCTCCAACGCCGGTGAGCAGCCAAGGCTTTTTACTTACCTCTTACACACACGTTAAACACACTCACACATACTTACACACATGCATGCACATACTTTTACACACACCAACACGCATATGCACACATCTGATGTTTAGGACAGAACAAGGTAGGACAATAAACACTGAAGTCACAGGACAGAACAAGATGACAGATCAGAATAGTCACCAACAGGTGAGTGGGTTTAGCTCTCACTTCATTTAGCAGTAGTACTTCCAAAGAGCCGTCTTGGATGTCAAATCCCAGCGTGGCATTTAGCTGGAGTCTGAAGCGGATGCTGACTATACTCAGCCATCCCTGGCCTTTCGTTACTTAGTGTGACTTATAGCCAGGCTCCTCTCCCATCTCTCTCTGCCCATCTGCCTATGTGTTGGATGGGCATGGGGAACAGCTTGAGTGGCGCTAGGGCATGGGGGGAGTGTTTGTGTGTTTAGGCGCTTCTCTCAGCGAGCAGGCAAGCACACACACTCTCCCCCCTCTCCTCCTACTCCTGTTTGACCAGGGATGGCTATGGCTTTGTCTATGTGTTGGTGGATGGTAGGGTACCCCAGCCAGCCTGCCCAGCAAAGCATAGGCAGGTGAGGGACTCTGGTTCTGGGGGTTGGTTGGGGGAGGAGCAAGAATGGGAGATGGGCAATGCTGCTACATATTAAGCCAGTGGGGGAGCCAGTGTTGGCATGGTTCAGTGCCACACTCATCACATTAGCTGGGCTAGATTCTCAAGGCTAACATGCTGCCTGCCTGCCCAGGGGGAGGGGCCATCACATTAACTTTACCATGAACATGTCAAAGGCATTATGGTATAGAGTAGACTTTATTTTTCCTAGGGCATTTTGTACAATAAATTTATAACGACACAATTTCCACAGTACACGACAAGACAAACACAATAATTAATGTTGCACTGCATGTTAACATTTGGGGTGCTTTTGGGTTTGAAGTGTGAGAATGCACTTTTCATATGCTTCTAGTTGTCTTTCCTGCAGGAAAAACATACATGTGCGCTGTTGGCCTACTGTACATAGCCTTGCAAAAGCTTTTGGTTGGATTTCCAATTCCATTCATAGTATGTTTAGTATCCCATTAGATGTAGTCAGTGTCTATGGAGGTCATGCTGTGTGTAAATAACCATGCTCAACCTCTAACTGAACACTTAAACCAACCCAGTGTTGTAGAGGAGAGGTCTGCTAATAGGGCATCCACGGATCCCGTCTGATATGAGCTTCTTGATGTATCCGTATCTCTGTAGAGTCTGTCTCATATTACCTATAGCCCTTATCACATTAGAAACAACAAGGAGTTCCTTGTGTGAATAGAGAATCTCATCCTCCTTAATCTAGCCATTGCTAACGGTCCTCTGATGGAAATCCCGGTGGTGGTTCTAGGCCCGCCCCGCACTCCACTGGTCTCTCTCTTCTTTAGGCCACTCTAGTTAGTCTGTATGGAGGAGATGGAGGAGTGGATGTCCATTTTGGGGTTAGTGAGAGGTGTGTGTGTCTTTATGGGTTACTACTCTGGGATCACAGAGCAAAGCTGGGGCCTGCCTGTAGCCACTAACCACCCAGAGACGGGCAGGAAGAGGGGAACGAGAGGGAGGAGAAATGAGAAGAGGGAGAAAGGCAGAGACGGGGGGAGGGGGAGAGAGGGAAAAATTGGGACAATTTAGTCTTCTGGCTGGAGGAACAGAAGGAGGAGAGGTGAGAGAGAGAGAGAGAGAGAGAGTGGGAGAATCATACATGAGCAATGTTTCCAGTTAGTGGAGATGCATCAGAAACACAATGAGCATTCAGAACAACCCAACAACAGCCAATTAAAGGACATGGTCTGTAAGAAAGTAATGTTACATAGAGGAAAGTGGTTAGGAAGGTAGGGCAAGAATGTTGGTGCATGTCATGTGTCTGTGATGTGGGTATGTCATGTGTGTGTACCGGCGTACCTGAGTATATGTGAACGAGTGTGTCTATATGCTATAGTATGTGGAGGTGTGCCTAGCGTAGCTCTCAGCGGGGAGCCCAGGCTTCCCATCAGGCGGAGGAGTGTGTGTGTGTGTGTGTGTGTGCAGCCTGCCACTGAGGGTCAGTGGAGCAGAATGAGGCCGGCACAAAGGATTAGTAAATATATGGCGGGAGTGGCCTCAGCGCAAGGCTAACTCTAGGGCTATGCTGGCTGGGGCCACACAACAAAACAGAGCATTGATCATTCTCAGCATGCAGTCAAGCTCTGGCAACGTGACCATCCAGCAATTCTACCCCCACCTCGCCTCACTAGTTATGTACATGAGAGATGAGGGGATAATACTGATGGGGGTATTGACTAAAAAGCACCATGAGAAACTTTATTATGGGATTTTTTTTTGTGTGGTTCAGTAAGACTTTATGCAAACTCCTTGTCATTTCAAATAGTTTCTTTAGTAGAGGTTTCTGGCTTAAAAAAAAAAAAAAATATATATATATATCTAAAAAAAAAATGTTTTTTGGGGGGGGGTCATTTAGCAGACGCTCTTTTCCGCAGCCACTTACAGGAGCAATTAGGATTAAGTGCCTTGCTCAAGGGCACATCGACAGATTTTTCACCTAGTCGGCTCTGGGATTCAAACCAGCGACCTTTCAGTTACTGGCCCAAAGCTCTTAACCTCTAGGCTACCTATCATTCTGATAGAAAGTTCGGTAATCGTGACTTGCAAGTGAGTGGTGATTGAAACTGTGTAGTCACCCAAATATTGAAGCATTTTGTTATCTTGGGATAAGTTTCTACCCGAGTCTGTGCATCTGTCAGTTACAGTCAGTCATGGCATAATTTGCTTAATTTACAGTCGTGGACAAAAGTTTTGAGAATGACACAAATATTACTTTTCACAAAGTCTGCTGCCTCAGTTTTTATGATGCCAATTTGCATATACTCCAGAATGTTATGAAGAGTGATCAGATGAATTGCAATTAATTACAAAGTCCCTCTTTGCCATGAAAATGAACTTAATCCCCCAAAAAACATTTCCACTGCATTTCAGCCTTGCCACAAAAGGACCAGCTGACATCATGTCAGTGATTCTCTCGTTAACACAGTGTTGACGAGGACAAGGCTGGAGATCAGTCTGTCATGCTGATTGAGTTAGAATAACAGACTGGAAGCTTTAAAAGGAGGGTGGTGCTTGAAATCATTGTTCTTCCTCTGTTAACCATGGTTACCTGCAAGGAAACACGTGCCGTCATCATTGCTTTGCACAAAAAGGGCTTCACAGGCAAGGATATTGCTGCTAGTAAGATTGCACCTATATCAACCATTTATTGGATTGTCAAGAACTTCAAGGAGAGAGGGTCAATTGTTGTGAAGAAGGCTTCAGGGCGCCCAAGAAAGTCCAGCAAGCGCCAGGACCGTCTCCTAAAGTTGATTCAGCTGCGGAATCGGGGCACCACCAGTGCAGAGCTTGCTCAGGAATGGCAGCAGGCAGGTGTGAGTGCATCTGCACGCACAGTGAGGCGAATACTTTTGGAGGATGGCTTGGTGTCAAGAAGGGCAGCGAGGAAGCCACTTCTCTCCAGGAAAAACATCAGGGACAGACTGATATTCTGCAAAAGGTACAGGGATTGGACTGCTGAGGACTGGGGTAAATCATTTTCTCTGATGAATCCCCTTTCCGATTGTTTGGGGCATCCGGAAAAAAGCTTGTCCGGCGAAGACATGGTGAGTGCTACCATCAGTCCTGTGTCATGCCAACAGTAAAGCATCCTGAGACCATTCATGTGTGGGGTTGCTTCTCAGCCAAGGGAGTGGGCTCACTCACAATTTTGCCTAAGAACACAGCCATGAATAAAGAATGGTACGAACACATCCTCCGAGAGCAACTTCTCCCAACCATCCAAGAACAGTTTGGTGATGAACAATGCCTTTTCCAGCATGATGGAGCACCTTGCCATAAGGCAAAAGTGATAACTAAGTGGCTCGGGGAACAAAACATCGAAATGTTTGGTCCATGGCCAGGAAACTCCCCAGACCTTAATCCCATTGAGAACTTGTGGTCGATCCTCAAGAGGCGGGTGGACAAACAAAAACCCACAAATTCTGACAATCTCCAAGCATTGATTATGCAAGAATGGGCTGCCATCAGTCAGGATGTGGCCCAGAAGTTAATTGACAGCATGCCAGGGCGGATTGCAGAGGTCTTGAAAAAGAAGGGTCAACACTGCAAATATTGAGTCTTTGCATAAACTTAATGTAATTGTCAATAAAAGCCTTTGACACTTATGGAATGACTAGATCAGGCTACGTCCACCGAGGGGCTCAAGCCAAGTGCTCCCTCCTGAAAGAACGACGGTCCATGGTTTTCTACTGCTTCTCTATCCATGTGAACACATAATGACACATTGTTTATAGAGTCTGCCTCTGGTTTGGTCTAACCTTGTGTGCTAATAGTAGCATCCTTTCTGTCAGAGAAAGAACCAAAAAAGATTTAGGTCTGCCAGTTACCTGCTTCATTTGCCCCTTCTCTCTTCTTTCTGTTTCCCCCTTTCTCTCTCTCCTCTTCTGTGTTCTTTCCCTCTTGTGTGGCTGCACGGTGGCTGCTTCTCCCCTCCTGTCCTGTCCTGTCCATCTGATGTGTGTAGCATTTGAAAGTACCCTCTACACCCCTCCGCCTCCAGAGTACTCCTCCAAGACCTCCTCTACGTCTGTGTCTCCTACCACCCCCAACTACCCTCCGCCCACCACGTCACCCTCCTCTGCAACACCCCCCACCCCGCCTCTACGACACTCTGCCTCCCGATTCGCCACCTCTCTAGGCTCCGCCTTCCACCCGGTCCTGCCCCACTACGCCACAGTCCCCAGGCGACAGCCTGTCCCACCCATGCCCCCCGCCCCAGCCCCGGCAACCCCCACCAAGTCAGTGGTGTGGTCGGCAACCAACTTCAGCCCCCTGCCTCCCTCACCCCCCGTCATGATCAGCAGCCCGCCGGGCAAGGCCACCGGCCCTCGCCCCGTCATCGCCATCCCGACCCCCAGCCCCCTGTCACAGAAACACCCCTCTCCCTCCCCCAATGGGCCCCCCATGTTCCCTGCTCCTTCACCTGTCACCATCGGTAACAGCAGCAACCCCACCCCGCCTCCCCCTCCCACCCCGCCTCCCCCTCCACCGCTGCCCCCTCTCTCCCTGTCGTCATCCTGCCAGCAGTCGCCCGTCGTCTCCCACATCGCTCCCCTTGTGTCCTCTCCCTCATCCCAGCCTGCTATTGTCCCTTCTCCTTCCACAGCTCCCCCTGCATCTACTGACCTCTCTGTAAACCTCTCTGTGCTGGGAGACTCCTGCTCCGCGGCTCCAGAGGCCTCTCAGCCTGCAGACCCTCTGGCCCAGCAGGGTAAGGCCTCACCTCTCAGCCTCTCTCTCTACCTCCACCTCTACCTCCACTCACCCACTAATGGGGTGCCAGGGAGCAGGGGGTCTGCCCTAACCAACTGGGCCCAACTCTGGGTGCCAATGCTGGCTGCAGCTATGACTAGCATGGCTAATGTGGCTGTGGCTGGGTTCTGTGTGGCTGCTGAGAATGGTCTGTACGTGCTTGTCAATCTATGTTGGTCAGGTGTGTCTGTCTGGCTCACCTTGGTCAGCATGCTCATACCATGCATGTCAATGCTGTTGCTCATGGTCTTGAGTTGTCTGGTGATCTCTCGTGGGTTTGAATGGAGTCTGGTTGTTGGGCCTGACATGCATGTGTGTTTGCCCTCTGACAGACAGGGGGCTCTGATCCATCTAGAGATCACTGGAAGGATCATTGTCTTGTTGTTTCTCTTTTGCTTGTTTATTTTCTCACCTCAAATTATTATTTTTCAGCAATTCACCATTGTGATGACCTTATTATTTTACCATTACTTTTCAACCTCACTTGTCATGTCAGTGTTAATCAAGCCTACTGGGTCTGGTGACAGTAGGATTGTATATGTGTTACAAATAGTAAGAGACTGACGGATGGAGAGTTGACTGACGGATGGAGAGCTGACTGAACAGTGCTTTTATTTCTGCTCCATCCATGTTCACTTGATTAGGTTTGTTATCATGACGCTACAGTACGTTTCAGGGGATGGGGAGGGTCGCTAATGCTGAGAAATTAACAGAAATGTTGGTTGTATTTCCATTATGAAATGACTTAATTGGCCAAACTCTGTGGTAGTCTTTAGAGGGTGTTTCACTGTTATCCAGGGTAAGATTAGCGGCTGGAATCAATCATGTATAAATTATAATTTCTCCCTCTGCTGAATAGAATTATTAGCAGATAAATCACATGTGTCCTCTGCATTTGATATTTATCATTCATTTAGTATTCAAGCCACCACTGCACTGTCTGTGTATACTGATAGAGCGTTCCTCTATTTACCAATTTGCATGTCAAATGAGGACAAGCTATTTATTATTCTCCCTAAACCTGCCCTCACGTTTATCTGATTACCTTATCAACTTTATTGGAAATAACATTTCATTCAATAGTAGTTCTTCTAAATCTTTCTGAAAACCTTTGTGGTTTGAAATTTTTCAAATACTGCATTAGCATTAATTATACTATATTTTTAACTTTATAAAGTGCCATATTTTTGTGTATTACAACTTACCCTTGAGTAACTCTTTAGTAGCATTTATATGTAGATTCAGTCTATTTCTCCCACTTGGACTGATCCTCATTGACAGGAGCTCAATATGGGCACATTCCATTATGGCTTATTGATCCAATCATCTGTCTGTGTTGAGGAATCACAATGATTTTTTTACAAGCTAATTATTAGAGTTAATACTTCTCTGTGGTTCAATGGTTTAGGGCTGCTCTTATACAGATATTGACCTAACTTAGGCTGCTAGAGTTCCTGTGTCCAATGCATTTTGCACTGTGCGTCTATGTGTTTGTGTGTACATTTTCTGCCTTGTTTATGTGTGGGATGTCTCCATTTGCTTCCGTCAAATGGATACATTTAGGCCATAACTCACTAATGTGCATGCATGTTGTATGACAAACAACAAGTGGATGTAGCATGTTCATACCATGTCTTCAAAATCAAGTTTTAAAGTATAAAGTTTACCAATAAATGGTCAAGCCTTATAATGTTAGTATTGACGGTAAATATAGAATGGGTACTTTAGGAAGCCTGAGTTTTGTATGTGAGGAGAAAACTAAACAGGAGAGAACTCCTGACTCTGCTCTTTCTGTGAGTCCCAAAGTTTGATAATGATCGTTTACTCTTCCCCCCCCCCAAACAGACACAGCATTGACTCTGGTGCTGCCCACCCCTCCTCCCCCTCCCCCCCTCCCTCCCAGCTCCACTGTGACCCACACGGCTGCTGCCCCACCAGGCCCTCCTCCCCCTCCCCCCTTACCCCCCACTCCTACCAGTGGCGGGGCCCCTCCCCCACCCGGACCTCCACCTCCCCCCAGTGGCCAGGCCCACCCTCCCCCTCCCCCAGCCCCTCCCCTGCCACCCGGCCTCTTCTCCCCGTCGGAGGACCGCCCCCTGTCCGGGCTGGCTGCTGCCCTCGCTGGAGCCAAACTGCGTAAAGTGCCAAGGGTGAGAGGCTGACCCACACAGAAACACAAACATCCCTACCCTTGCACAGACACAAACTGTTTGTCACATCCCATATCCTCATCCCAGGATAGGGGGCTTATCCAGCAACAGTCACACAAATCATGTAGCCATACTGTTCTTCAATCCTCCATATACTGTACTCCACCATACCTGACCCCCAGTTATGTGCCTCTGTAACATGGCCTGCCACTACAACACTGTCATGTCCTTCTCTCTGTCCCCCCAGAGTGATAGTGGTGGTGATGCGGCAGCTGCTCTGGCTGTAGCCATGGCTGGTGGCTTGGCTGGCTCTGCAGGGGCCAAACCTGGAGGGAACGGTCCTCTGGGAGGAGCACCTGGAGGAGGGGGGCTGATGGAGGAGATGAGCGCCCTGCTGGCCAGAAGGTGACATTACATTACATCCCCATCTACAACATGAGAGGACAATATTGAGGATGGAGGAGGAAATGTCTTGTCACAATAAATCTTACCATATCATTGCAGACCATGTAGCTGTCGGGGTCAGCCAAATATTATTTAAAAGTCATTTGCTGTGAGAAGTTAGATTATTTTGGTTTAGGCATACAGTATAACGTGTTATGAGGTTGGGAATCTATCTTAATATTCTGTATTGTTTTTCAGGAGAAGAATTGCAGAGAAGGGATCATCGCCTGAGCCAGAGCAGCGAGCTGTGAGTATGACTGACAGACAGACCGACAGACAGGTCAGGGAAAGGTCATCTCTGTATTTCCTGCCTGACAGCATCTACAGTGCCTTATTTCACATTTTGTTGTTACAGCCTGAATTCAAAATGTATTAAATATATATTTTATCCTACCTACACACAATACCACATGATGACAAAGTGAAAACATGTTTTAGAAATGTTTGCAAATTTATTGAAAGTTTTATACAGAAATATAAGTATTTACATAAGTATGCACACCCCTGAGACAATACGTGTTAGAATCACCTTTGACAGCAATTACAGCTGGGTACGTCTTTTTGGGTAAGTCTCTAAGAGCTTTACACACCTGGATTGTACAATATTTCCACATTATTATTTTTACAATTCTTCAAGCTCTGTCAAATTGGTTAATGATCATTGCTAGACAGCCATTTTCAAGTCTTGCCATAGATTTTCAAGAAGATTTAAGTAAAAACTGTAACTAGACCACTCAGGAACATGCAATGTCGTCTTGGTAAGCAACTCCAGTGTATATTTGGCCTTGTGTTTTAGGATATTGTCCTGCTGAAATGTGAATTTGTCTCCCAGTGTCTGTTGGAAAGCAGACAGAACCAGGTTTTCTTCTAGGACTTTGCCTGTGCTTAGCTCTATTCCGTTTCTTTTTATCCAACAAAAATCCTATTCATTGCCGATGACAAGCATACCCATAACATGATGCAGCCACCACCATGCTTGAAAATATGAAGAGTGGTACTCAGTAAAGTGTTGTGTTGGATTTGTCCCAAATATAACTCCTTGTATTCAGAACATAAAGTAAATTGCTTTGTAATTTTTTTTGCAGTTTTACTTTAGTGCCTTATTGCAAACAGGATGCATGTTTTGGAATATTTGTATTCTGTACAGGCTTCCTTCTTTTCACACTGTCATTTAGGTTAGTATTGTGTAGTAACTACAATGTTGTTGATCCATCCTTAGTTTTCGCCCATCACAGCCATTAAACTCTGTAACTGTTTGAAAGTCACCATTGGCCTCATGGTGAAATCCCTGAGTGGTTTCCTTTCTCTCCGGCAACTGAGTTAGGAAGGATGCCTGTATCTTTATAGTGACTGGGTGTATTGATACACCATCCAAAGTGTAATTAACCATGCTCAAAGGGATATTTAATGTCTGCTTTTCTTTACCCATCTACCAATAGGTGCCCTTCTTTGCGAGGCATTGGAACACCTCCTTGGTCTTTGTGGTTAAATCTGTGTTTGAAATTCACTGCTCGACTGAGGGACCTTAGTGCACTGAGTGTACAAAACATTAGGAACACCTGCTCTTTCCATGACAGACTGACCAGGTGAAAGCTATCATCCCTTATTAATGTCACCTGTAGATGAAAGGGAGGAGACAGGTTAAAGAAGGGTTTTTAAGCTTTGAGACATTGATTGTGTATGTGTGCCATTCAGAGGGTGAATGGGCAAGACAAAAGATTTAAGTGCCTTTGAACGGGGTATGGTAGTAGGTGCCAGGCGTTACCAGTTTGAGTGTGTCAAGAACTGCAACGCTGCTGGGTTTTTCACACTCAACAGTTTCCCATGTGTATCAAAAATGGTCCACCACCCAAAGGACATCCAGCCAACTTGACACAACTGTGGGAAGCATTGGAGTCAACATGGGCCAGCATCCCTGTGGAACGCTTTCGACACCTTGTAGTCCATGCCCAGACGAGTTGAGACTGTTCTGAGGGCAAAAGGGGGTGCAACTCAATATTAGGAAGATGTTCCTAATGTTTTGTACACTCAGAATGTGTGTGGGGTACAGCGATGAGGTAGTCATTCAAAAATCATGTTAAACACTATTATTGCACACACAGTGAGTCCATGCAACTTATTATGGGACTTATATTTTACCCATCTATAATTCAGTAGCCTGGTGTTTGTTTTCCCTCTTCTGGATGTCTTTGGAGCTTCATATGTTTCTCTTTGGTGGTCATTAGTGACATTAAAGAGGACCAATGGCTCTCCTTCAGTGGATTATTAACTTAAAAATAGGTCATATTTTCTCACCTGTTTATCTGAAGCTGCCTGACCTATAACTTCTGACTTTTGAACGCCCTGTGCTTCTCTCCAATAGGATGAGAGCGGCGAGGGCACCACAACTCCCAAAGTGTCAGCCTGTAGCACACCAGGTGAGTGGTGTTAAGTCTAGTATACAGTACAGGACTGTAGTGGTCAGAGATATAAAGGACCAGAACAGCAACATGCACCTTCCACATTCAGACCACCAAGATCCTAGTCAGTATTGGCCAGAAGTTAATGTAGTTTGACAGATGTATTTGTGTCTCTAGGTTAGCTAATAGTTTTCAATCTGTGGTTTATCTGTATCTGTATTTGTTTTGTCTCCTGATAGTGGTTCAGTTCTATCACTGTAATATATCTAATGTTTTTGTTTGTTTCTTCCTCAGACATGCCCAGAAAACCTTGGGAGAGGACTAACACTCTGAATGGTAGCAAATCCCCGGTCATTGGAAGGTAAATACCAGCATTCCATCCCATAAATGGGCTTAGATTTCAATCGTGTGCTTTCATGTACAAATGTCTATATTACATAGTCTCTGAGTCTAAACCCATAATTGGGTCAAACATGACTAGGTCCAAATTTCCACTGCCTATCTGAATCACTGACTGCCTCAGCATTGCCGCTCATCATCACGTGATTAAAGAAGGAGCACAGAGCATAGCAGAGCATGTCACACTGCTGGGGTTCGACCCCTGGGCTTGCTGGTTTAGGAATGGTTAATAACATGACTAAAGCACAGGGCTGCTGCTTACCGCTAGGCTACCACTAGCTAGGCTGTCCGTAGCAGTGAGTGTTCCTGGGATGTGTCAATCAAAGCCCACAATTCCAGGTTTTAATTGCAGGGCTCTAAGTGAGGGTTTGTCGGTGAGAAAGTGTTCTGGAAATACACCTCCAGCTTCTATGTGCAAAACAGGATGCTGGCTGCCCTCCCCACAATTCCTCTGAGAATGTATGATATTTTTTAGAACTTCTTTATAAAGAGGCCAGTGTTGCATTTTAGCATATAAGCAGGAAAAGACAATTACCGGATCCCTAAAAAATTCCAATGCTTTATCAATGTAAAGTTAACTTAAAACAAATCAATATATCATCAATACCTGTTGTTTTTCCAGATTCCCTGGTAGCTATACTCAGTCTGCTGTCTGTAGCCTGTAGGTTTGGTGTGGGCTTGATTAGGGAGGGGACATGGGGTTACAGGACAGCCCTTTTAAAAGCTAGTCTCTCTCTCACAGACGGGACTCACTGTGGAGAAATCCGATGGGTTCTGATATCGTAAACAGGTATACAGGCCTGTAGAGTGACAAATCTCCCTTTTTACTCCTTTTGTATAATTTGCTGTGCTCGAAGTGGGTGGGGTGGGGGTGGGTTAGTGCCTTGTAATTCCCATATATCTCTATTTTGCCAACAAAGTAATCACCTGACTGCTAATGGTTTATTATTTATACAAAAAGAACCAATTTAAGTATCTATGAATTCATGTAACCTCTTCCAGTTGCTTTACTATACACACATACTCAACACAGACTCTGTGGCTGTGTGCCACTGTATAGTGAGCAAGATAGAGACCCCTCCCAGTGCTGTGAATATTCACGTCCGTGCCAACTGTCTCAGAAGAACCCCATAGATAAGGCCACACAGCCCTGCATTGGCAGATGGGCGGAATTAATTCCTCCCCCATAAACTGGTATTCATATCTGACCTATAGAGGAGGCAAGAGGACCAGAGACCACTAGAGCAGACACACAGACGCAAACAAACACAGAGACACACACGCATACACTACAGAAAGACAGCTGTTGGGAATCGTAACAAGCTAACATTCTTGTAACCTAATGTTACACCTCTCATATTCTCTTGGCTTCCACTTCCTCCCTGGCAACCTGTTGGCTTTTCACGGAATTCATTTCCTCACTGATTTCACACTCTGATAGTGTGACATTTCCTTTAATCATTTCCTGTAGTCGTAGCCCATGGTGATTTCCTTGTTGGCAATGGTTTCCTGTCACAGCTGATCCAATAGCAGAGAAGCATGGCTGTGTGTGGCTGCTGCATTGTGTGTGCATGTTCGAACTACATCGGCCTGTTTCTGAACTCTGACTCCCAAATTCAACTTGATTGTGTTTCAATTGGGCTGAACTTCCCAATGTTAGTTGTGTGAACTCATATGGTTGGTGTGTGTAGCATGTGTACTTTGGGCTGGCTTTACCTAAGGCATTTAGCTTTTCTACTAGTGATTCCAGTCATAGGACAGTTTCCTATTAATTTACTGGTTCACTTTGCCTAAATCTACACTGAACAAAAATATAAACGCAACATGTCCCATGATTCATGAGCTGAAATAAAATATCCCAGAAATGTTCCATATGCACAAAAAGCTTATTTCTCTCAAATTTTGCACACACATTTGTTTGCATCCCTGTTAGTGAGCATTTTATTATTTGTCAAGATAATCCATCCACCTGACAGGTGTGGCATATCAAGAAGCTGATTTAAACAGCATGATCATTACACAGGTGCACCTTGTGCTGGGGAGAGTAGAAGGCCACTCTAAAATGTGCAGTTTTGTCACACAAGACAATGCTACAGATGTCTCAAGTTTTGATAATTTTACAATGTGTCCAACCAGCCATACAACCGCAGACCACGTGTATGGCGTTGTGTGGGCGAGCGGTTTGCTGATGTCAACGTTGTGAACAGAGTGCCCCATGGTGGCGGTGGGGTTAGGGTATGGGCAAGCATAAGCTACAGACAACGAACACAATTGCATTTCATCGGCGGCAATTTGAATGCACAGAGATACCGTGACGAGTTCCTGAGGCCCATTGTCGTGCCATTCATCTGCCGCCATCACCTCATGTTTCAGCATGATAATGCATGGCCCCATGTCGCAAGGATCTGTACACAATTCCTAGAAGCTGAAAATGTCCCAGTTCTTCCATGGCCTGAATACTCACCAGACATGTCACCCATTGAGCATGTTTGGGATGCTCTGGGATCAACGTGTACGACAGCGTGTTCCAGTTCCCGCCAATATCCAGCAACTTCGCACAGCCAGGAGTGGGACAACATTCCACAGGCCACAATCAACAGCCTGATCAACTCTAAGCGAAGGAAATGTCAAACCAAATGGTGGTCAAACCAGATACTGACTAGTTTTCTGATCCATGCTATCTTTTTTTAAGGTATCTGTGACCAACAGATGTATATCTGTATTCCTAGTCATGTGAAATCCATAGACTAGGGCCTAATGAAATCATTTCAATTGACTGATTTCCTTATATGAACTGTAACTCTGTAAAATCTTTGAAATTGTTGCATGTTGCGTATATACAGTGCATTCGGAAAGTATTCAGACCCCTTTACTTTTTCCACATTTTGTTACATTACAGCCTTATTCTAAAATGGATTAAATTGTTTTTTTCCCTCTTCAATCTACACACAATACCCCATAATGTATAAATAAAAAACTGAAATATCACATTTACATAAGTATTCAGACCCGTTACTCAGTACTTTGTTGAAGCACCTTTGGCAGCGATTACAGCCTCGATTCTTCTTGGGTATGACGGTACAAGCTTGGCACACCTGTATTTGGGGAGTTTCTCCCATTCTTCTCTGCAGATCTTCTCAAGCTCTGTCAGGTTGGATGGGGAGAGTCGCTGCACAGCTATTTTTAGGTCTCTCCAGAGATGTTTGATCGGGTTCAAGTCCGGGCTCTGGCTGGGACCACTCAATGACATTCAGAGACTTGTCCCGAAGCCACTCCTGCGTTGTCTTGGCTCTGTGCTTAGTCATTGTCCTGTTGGAAGGTGAACCTTCGCCCCAGTCTGAGGTCCTGAGCGCTCTGGAGCAGGTTTTCATCAAGGATCTCTCTGTACTTTGCGCCGTCTGTCTTTTCCTTGATCCTGACTAGTCTCCCAGTCCCTGCCGCTGAAAAACATCCCCACAGCATGATACTTCCACCACCATGCTTCACCATAGGGATGGTGCCAGGTTTCCTCCAGACGTGGCGTTTGGCATTCAGGCCAAAGAGTTCAATCTTAGTTTCATCAGACCAGAGAATCTTGTTTCACATGGTCTGAGAGTCTTAGGTGCCTTTTGGCAAACTCCAAGCGGGCTGTCATGTGCCAGAACAGTCATATTTCTGTTCACTATAGTTTCAGTTTGCTCAGAGCGTAATGATACTCTAACTAACAAATCAAGTTCATGAAAGGGCCTTATACTGTATGTGGGCAGCCAAAGGGTTAGGTACCCTGTCAAATAGGCTCAGCTGTTTAACTAGTGTAGTTATCAATTTTGACACATGGACATGAAAATCATTATGATGGTACATTATTCTCTACATTGCCAGATTAGTATATCAGTTTCACAATACTGAATTTAAAAGAATGGATGTTGGGGTATGATGACAATTTTCTCTGTGTGTTAAAATCTGTAACTTCCTATGTTTTCTGCTGTGTTTTGAAATCAAACTGTCAATTTGAATCAATTTGCACTTTCTTTCAAGTTGTTTACATTGTAGTTGTAAAAAATGCTAATGTAACTTCTTTTTTTTTTTAAGTGATTGAATTGTCTGATGAGTGAATGCAGAATGTAGAGGTGATTGATCCAGCCACAGTAGATACTTTTCTGTCTGGTTTTCTTCCAAGAGTGACTTCTGGACTCTCCCTCGACAACAGCCCCAGTTTAGGTATACTACTGTAACTTTTTCTGTTTATCTCATCTACAGACCGAAGTCCACACCCACACCGACTGGATCCCTAAGTGCCAACGGGGTGCCAACAGAAGGTCTCGACTACGACAGATTGAAACAGGTATTCAAAGGAGACACGTAAAAGATGACTGACTTGCTGTTTGCTGGCAGAACAGTGGAGCTGTAGTATTTTACACAGAAAACTACAGAGCCCTGAGAGGGTGTGTCCAATGACGGTGTCCCATGCTGGGGCAATCCCTCCCTCCTCCCCTATGAATGAGCCTGTTAGATAAGTGTAGATTCTCCATATAGCCTCCCTATCTGTGTACACAGCAACAGCCTCAGTCAGAGACAGAGCAGTAACACAGAGCAGTGACACTATGGGCTTACTAACACACATTCAGCTCTCTGGGACAGTATCTCTCACTGATGCTAAAGTCACTGTCCCCCCCCCCCCTCTGCTTTAGTGCAAGTTTCAATCCATTTCACATGTCCAAAGTGCCTGTTTGAAACAAATTCTTTGTTTTTCCATTGTATTTTGTCTCAAATTTTCTTTCCAACCTTATTTTCAGGACATTCTGGATGAGATGAGGAAGGAGTTGTCGAAGCTGAAAGAGGAACTTATTGATGGTAACTGATTGCTTGATCATCCTGATGCACATACTGAGGGTGCTTATATAATTGTCCTGTTTCACTGCATGTACAGGTAACCTGTACAAGTGTGAGGTGTGAATTGGAAACGTGTTTTCTCCATATCCCAACTCCCCCTGAGACGCCCTCTGAGAGTGGGGTCACGGCCAGGGCTGCTGCCGTGTAATAGGAGGTGACAGGGCGTGAAATAAGTTCCTCAAAGCACAGAAAGATATTGTGTTCAGTTGAGGCCTACTGTACCTTTGTCATCAGAGAATTAGCATCGCACCATTCATGCCACTGCATATCACACCAAAGACAACACAAAACACAATATAACTGACATGTTGTTTGTCTGTTCACAGCCATCAGGGAGGAGCTGGGAAAGTCGAGCACGGCGTAGAAGGATCTCACCTCCCTGTACATTACATCCATTACCAGACACCTGTGACAGGTCAACTTCAGATAGGACAATATTATAAAGAAACGAAAAAGGAAAACAAAAAAAGTCTAAAAAGGTGGTGACGATAACAATAATAACCGTATTAATACAGAAGAAAGCGTTTTGTGAGCGGAGCAGCGTCAGACACACAGCTGGGGATGAGTGAGAGTGGGAGGCGAGGGAGAGCGGGATGCGTGTAGCATGGAAGCACTGCTGGCGTCCATCTTGTGAAGCCTGGCCGTTCCCGCCATTTTCCCGCAGCCTCACCAGGAGGACAGGACACAGTCTTAAGAGGAGTGACTGTCATTATGCAAAGATTTCTCTCTTTGTCGATAACACAAGAAAACAAGGAAAATCAACAAATAAAAAATAACACTATATTGAACTGTATACTGTATTAACCATTGAAGTGTGAGAAATCAAACAGACAGCATTTACACTAAGAATTGGAACGGTTAGCGTGCACTTGTGATTTCATAGCGAAAAGGCACATTTAGTGGGTGAGTGTGAAGTTTGGAGGCAGGAGAGTGAGGGAAGTAGGACTCAGTTCCCCATAGGGCCATAGGAGGGAGCCTCTGGGTGTGAATGAAGGACTGACTGATGGACTTGGTATAGTCTACTGCTGCAGGACTCTGTAAAGCTAGTCTTCCTCAAATACTATTTTAACCTGAATATGTACAAAAGAAGAAAAAAAGATATCTACAAGTCTATCAATCATGTCTGTTTTAATGTAAACCATGGCCATATCAAGTAGCTTAATCAAATCTTTACATGATGGTCTGTCTCTTGGTCTGTTTGGTTTAGTATCCAAATATCATTCTTATTTTTTCTATAGAAACAATTGCTCTAATGAGCTACTGTAGTGCATTTCTATGTGTTGCAGACTGATGAGACAGTCACAAAGGGTATGCCTTTCTAAACGTCAATCATTGTAGCTCTTTACCAAACAACCTCTGTCAATTAGTGATGATTAATAATGCTAAAGTCACCATGACCAGATCTGGAGATAGAGCTATTTGAAATCTCTGTACTGTTATTATGAGCTGAACCTTTTTTTCCTCTCCCTCGCAGTTTCTGTCCAATTTTTGGTGCATGTAAGGTTTTGTACGGTGAGGGTCGTGAGGCTATCACGAAATGTAATTATTGTCCGTCAGTTTATAAGCAATAAGTGTAGCATCTGGGTTGACTTTCCCACACATTATTCCTTTTAAATGTTCCTGTTCTTTTAACTCCATTCTGAACACCTGTTAAGGATGTGACTGTGACAGTATCTCCTCCTTTCCTCTACGTCCACCTCCTCCATAGATTCTAACTGTGTGAAACAGATGGGTTGAGAAAAGATGGATGGACAGACCCTCCCTGTTTATAGCCATAATGTACTTAATTTACTGAGGTATGTCATAATTTTTTCAATTCATGGTATTTTGTTTTGGGATTGAAGGCTACTGTATCTTATTATTGATATTGCAGCTAAATTCAATTTCTTCTCTTTTTTTTGCATTTGAAAGAATTAGTAATGAAAAAGGATATGAGGGACACCCCAGAAAGAAGTCTGTCTGCATGATGTATCCGTGGACATGCTTGTGGCATTAAGTGTTTCACTTGCGCTTCATGATTATTAGTAAAAAATTAAAAATAAAAGCCTTTATTTCCTCCCCTATAATATGAAGTTCTGATAATGGCACACCTTACACCCCCCACCCCCCACAACCCCCCTTTGTTTGACTAATTTGGTCATGGGAATGGCAACTTTTTATTGAAAATGTTGTTTCCTTTTCAAAACAAAACAGTGCCGAGTTTGCGTTCCTAAAAATCTCGATGTACAATCAACTGAGAGAAACCAAGTGAACATGAGACTAGTGTAAAAGAATGAACTGTCTTCAATGTAAAACTCTATTGCTCCTATTGCTTCTATTCTCTTGACTTGCTGGTAAGGGGATTGACTTTGATCAGGGATCTGACATGGCAACAGCTGAGGTGTGGTGGTGAGCATTATTCAAAACACTCCCCTTGTGTGTGTTTTGCTCAAACACAACTAATACCCTTCTCTCTGGATCAAAGCATAGGAAGGTTTGCACGCAAGAGTGTTTACAGCATTGATTGCACTTTATAAACCCATAGAAATTCATGATACTATGATGAACCTGCTTACAAGATGCAGCCATCGCCAATAGTGTGGCTATCGCACCAAAGGTGTCAGCTACAATCTCCTCCTACACACGTCACACTCTACTGACTCGCCTTTTGTTTCATCATTGTCAAGAGAAGGATCTATATCGATTTCTTTGGATTGGGTGGTGAAACGTTCTGATCAAGGATCATTCATATCTACGGATAATTATGTTTGTGATCTTCATGGTTTGTGCCTTGTTCTGAATTTGCATTTAATATGTCAAAGATTTAAAGACTAGTAATAATTATAGGAACTGTCAATCTCACACATGATTTTTTTGTTGTTGCATCCTGGTATAGTTATTTTAAAGGGAGAATAAAGTTATCTTTCAAAGTACAGACATGGTGTATTTTCCTCATGCCATTTGTATGTTACAGAGCGGTTTATGTTCATGGCGCTTGGAAATCAAATTGTTGATTTAGTCCCCAAACTCAGATTTTGCCATCTCCTGATGGAACCGAAGTTGGTGGACATAATAAAAAATATTCGGGAGAAATTAAACTGAATGTCTCTGAAATTAATTTATCAGTTTCCTTTATTTGTATTATTTTATTCAAATTGTACCATACCGTTCTCATGTTAATTACAATTTTCTTACATGCTAACATTGTTTTGTTTGAGCGAATGAAATAAAAAATTGCAATACATGATCAAAAAGTACATTTGTTTTGTGTGGTCTTTAAATTAACATTGTTTTAATAACTAATTCCTACAACTTTTTAATCTGGATATTTCTCTCCTGTGGGACAGAATATGATGCACAGGATCTCTGAGACGGATTTAAAGACTTGTGCTGCATCAGCAGTTTCTCTCAGTTCTTCTCAGCCTTTGAAAATAACCTGTTTTAGATCTGCACCAAAGAGAATGTGTGGGAGAGCATACCTGTTTTACATGCGGGGCATTCATCAAATATTAAAAAGCTTGAAAACGATGATTCAGCAGAAATACTGAAATTGAGCTTAGGTGAGCACCTTGGACTCGTCTTGTCACACGGTTATTATAAGCCTTGTGTTTTACTCTTCGTTTCAGTGTTGAATACTTTGCAGATGTTGGGTATAAAGAGGTCATTACTGTATAGGGATTTGTCATAAGACTGAAGCTGCTTTACAATTCAGTCCAACTTGTTAGTCACTGCCTCAGCCACTTGTTCCTTGAGTAGGTCTAGGGAATTTCCAGCAGGCCTGTTCCTAGTGGCAGACCAATCACACTGGACGTTACATCACCTATTTCACACCCCATTAGCAGTGAATGTTTCTGCACTTCAGGTTTCGCTCTTCTACTGCCACATGTCAGCTAAAAGGAAGAGGCAGGACTAACTGAAGCCGAAGTAGAGAAATATCTCAAAAGACTTGCCTGTGCCATTTCCCCCCACACACACCCACAGTTGCTGTCTGAGCCCGAGCCCATCACAATTGCTAAGGGCAGCCAGTCATCTGCGTCTGGTCTTGCAGCTTCTTTTCACAGGGGTGACGATCTCACAGTGGGAGTCTACTACTGTGTGCATGTGTGCAGTTGTTTGCAACATTATGAACAGTATAAAGACACTTCCTGGAGGAGGGCTGAGAAGTCTCATTTGAGGTTTTGGTGTGGCAGCCGGAGTAGAGAGAGGGTTCTGCAAGGGCGGAAACTGCTGTAAGACAGGAAGACCCTAAGCGGCTGCTTTGCTTCATGACCTCAGAGGGAAAGAGAATGCTGTAATTGGGCAGTAGTTTTTTTGAATTTTCAAAATCTTGTTTATTTCCTTACGTAGTCATGAACTGTGAATTATTTGACACCTCTGCTCAGCTGTTTTCACTCTCCATGCACAATCATTACTTCTGATGCACAAGATGTTTCATGGTAATCATCCTTCATGATCAGCCTATGTTTCAACATTACTTTGCAATGTCTGATTCCTTGAATGTGGTTTTGTAATAATTCTAAGCCTATAAAGCAACATCCAGAGTTGCAGTCAGTCAGGGCAATGTGTTGAAATTGAAGATTAATCAGAGCTTCATATAGTGAGGATAACACCAGCTGGTTTGTAATGTTGAAAGCAACTCCTGCAAAAATATGTTAATCTGAACTTGATCTCATATAAACATTATTTGGTTTCTTCTCATTTAGTTTCAGATAGATGAAATAACAAGCACAATACACTTTGGGATTTAATTAGATTAAACATCTGCTCTGGTCTAGAATGCATGAGTACAATACAAAGTTGGGAAAAAATGTGTTGGTGACCTGTGCCATCTAATGTCAAAATTGTTCAACAGGTGTTTGTTTCATGAGTAATCAACAGCCTGTAACAAAGCTACATGAGACCAATGTACAATGTATGAACAGCTATGTTCGAATACCCATACTAACATACTGTATACGACATACTTAATGAGTATATACTATTAGTTCATTTTAGTATACGGTAAACGAACGGTATTCTTTCAGGTGTTGAGCGTTCATAAATTCATCAGTTATTCTGCGCTCTGGCATAGGTACACTCAGATGAGACGAGTGCTCTGAAATCGGAGTAGATAGCCAGAGCAAATTTACGAACGCACAACGATTATACCACTTAGCTAAAGTAAGAATGACCGGAATAATCAAGTCAATAAACGTCGGGTAGTTAGTTAGATAGCATATAATTAATATACTGGCAAGTTCAACGTATTAGTAGCCAACTAACGTTAGGTAGCTAACATACTACTGCGTAGCTAACAAATTGTCAGCCAACATAACGTGTAAGGTAACTTATTTGAAAAGTCATTACTTTATTACATTGCTCAACATTTTATTAACAATTGTCATAATTAGTTAAAGCAATGAATTTGTATCCGCTCTCGTCGGACTTCGGCTACATATTTCCCGCAATTTTCTTCAAATCTGAAAACGTTGTGCAGCCACGCCTATTTCCCGAAGAATTGCATTATGGGCCCTAAAAGCGTGGAAATAGTGTCCACTGCTTGTGTTGTACGACATCCGGGAACTTTTGGCATACTAACTATATGCATACTATGACCAATAAGCATACTATACACTCAATTTAAGTCACAAATAGTATGGTTAGTATGAGTATTCGAACACAGCTAACTTTTCTTTACAGATTTCAGAATTTTCAACTGTTGATAGTTACTGTTTAAGCTCAAAATATAAAGATGTCTTGTGTGACCCACTGTTTGTATACACCAATATTTTATCACTTTAGGCAACAACTATTTGTTTTAATTATTATGATTTTTTTGTAAATGCTCTACAATTGACTACATAAATCCAGAAATGATGGTGTCTTAGTCTTCTCCATGCATACATTATGCTGCTGTCATGAACTGCACCGCTCGCAACCGCAGGGTTCTCCAGAGGGTGGTGCGGTCTGCCGATCACATTATCGAGGGCAAACTACCCGCCCTCCAAGACCACATACAGCACCCGACGTCACAGGAAGGCCAAAAAGATCATCAAGGACATCAACCACCCGAGCCACTGCCTATTCACCCCGCTATCATCCAGAAGGCGAGGTCAGTACAGGTGCATCAAAGCTGGGACCGAGAGAATGAAAAACAGCTTCTATCTCAAGGCCATCAGACTGTTAAATAGCCATCACTAGCACATTAGAGGCTGCTGCTGCCTATTGAAATCACTGGCCACTTTAAGAAATGGAACACTAGTCACTTTAATAATGTTTACATATCTTGCACTACTCATCTCCTATGTATATACTGCATTCTATTCTATAATATTCTACTGTATCTTAGTCCATGCCGCTCCGTCATTGCTTGTTCATATATGTATATTTTCTTAAATTCCATTCCTTACTAGTTTTGTGTGTATTAGGTATAGGTTGTGAAATTGTTAGATATTACTTGTTAGATATTACTGCACTGTCGGAGCTAGAAGCACAAGCATTTCGCTACACCCGCTATAACATCTGCTAAACACGTGTATGTGACAAATAATATTTGATTTGATGAACAAAGAACTAAACACGAGTTATCATTTTTACTAGAACAAAGATTATCTCCCACACAATAAAACATAATTGCCTCCATTTTGTCCGACGCTTGTAGACATCTGACACCATAAACAAAGAAAGCGGTAGGACATGCCGGTTACTACCAATCCGCACTCTGTTAAAATCCTCTGTCGACCAATCAGAAAATTAAATACTTTTAAAAGAATAGCGTTGTAGCCAATCAGCGGGCTTCGCGCCATCATATACACTGGTGGGCTTCGCGTATGAGGGAGGGAGAACGCGCTCAACATTTAGCTGCAGTTTTTAAACATAGCTTGCGATACATTTTCGTTCCACGTTTTTAAAGGGATATCTATGTTATTTTCTTAATTGGAGTTGTACGTGCTATCTAAAGGTAAGGGTGATTAATAACATTTACAATTGAAAAAAGTATTTGCTGAGAACTTGGCTGCTTAAAGCTACAGTAGCTAATGTCTACGGTCGGTATTCTTGACAGTGTTTGGACTGCGTGGCTGTGGGATCAGCTAGCCACGGCACTGCAGCTGAGCAATTTCGCTAGTAACCTAACTGCTTATAATGAATAGGCTAGCTAGCTACCTATTTATTGTCTGCACATGTTAATGCGTCAGTGCAATGTCTACAATTGCAAAAATGTAAACATGCCCTGAAACAACGTTAGCCAGCTAACGTTATCTACGGTTTTGACTGCTCTTCCAACTCAATCCAACCGTGTTGCTAGGTAACGCGAGTTTTTTTGTTACTCAGTCACTTTCTTGTTTGCTGGTTAACGTTATATAGCTAAATATATATCCGACTATGTATGCATTTTTGCAGTTTCAATTTAATTTCCACTTATTGGTAGCCTAACGTTACACTTTAGGCTAAGTCTCCGGAATATGTTCAGCACTGACTTGCGTGCACCATAATTTAGGGCGCTTTATATATCCTGTAGCGTTTGGTACCATGATCCGCGCTATAAAGCATGTGTGAAACGCAAACGAACACTGGCTGAAACGAATCCTGGACCTGCGTGAGTAGCGCGGGTCCAAGATCCAGGACCACAGAGTAGCAGGTTATTGTGACACGGCAGCGCGAGTCGCGTGGAACTTTTTTGCCCGTTGTAAGCAAGCTACTTTAGCTCGCCAACGTCATGTAGAATGTGCGTCTTGCTAATCGCATCATGAAACGGTTATTTTCAGGTCTTGTGAAAGCAAAACCTATTCTGTCATTCTCACAAACGCTCCAGGAAACCGAACCAGGGTACCGAATTTCATATGTGGGAACGCCCTTAGTCACAATCTAGTTAACTGTTAGCTAACATTTGTAAGATTTATGTAAAAAATAAAAACTGCTTCGGCGGTTGAACCATAGATAGAAAAATATTTGGTTGAAGGTCTCTAATGTACACCTGGCGGTGGCTGGGTGAACTTTCTATAAAACCAATTACAAACTCCCATTACATTATTGTAAACGATTAGCTAGGACTATTTCAATTCTTCATCATAAAGTGATTGAAACGACTTTCACTTTAAATGTATTTAAATGTCTGTGTTTGAGGTATGGCACAAAAGACGAGGGGCTGACTTTCGAAGCTCCACCCACATCATACCTCGCATCCTTCCATCTTTCCTGGAGTAGTGAACCCTGTCCGCATCGTTTACCTAGCTATACCTTTAACCATATGGAGGAATTCAACAGGGACAGCAGGGCAGAGCCTTTGGGGGTGTCGGGGTTGGCATTAATTCATGGAGATGTTATGGAATGTGCTTTACTATTACTGACTACTATGACAGATGGATTAGTGGACTCACTGTACTCTGCATCTATTTAATTTGTAATCTGTGTGGGCCATTATGAGAAGGATAAGTTACATTTTATACATTTCAGCAGCTGTGATGTACCATTTTGACTTTATTTGATGAAAAATGACACATTCCAGTGAATAGTTGCTTGTGGTCATTACAAGGACAGAGTTGGCCAAGTATGTCATGCACTTCACGTCTACAGGTTTCCCCCCTCTATTTAATATGTATTTTCATGAGGACTATGTTTTCATAGTGTGTATGTGTTGAAATGGTCTGTGGCAAGAACAGTTGTATAATCAGAGCAGGCTTTCACTTGTTGATATGACATGGGAGCACAACTTTTGTTAAACTTCTAAAATGCAGTTTCTGATGTTACCTGGACATTACTGGAATTCTGTGTACAAAGGCTATTGAGAGAGTGATAAAGGGGGCTGGAGTGGTATTGACTAGTTTAAAACTACAAACAGAGTTAACACTAGTGGGGACTGGAACGTCAGCAATTATGTGAGCTCTGCATCCCCTTCCATACTACTGACCTCACTGCTCCATTGTGTCAAGTCTTGCGCTCGTCTGTCCCCATTTACATTTTCTTAATGCACACTGTAAATGTCTCATCTAGCCTAATCCGCCCACGCCAAACTCCTGTGATTGGGGAAATGTTCTAAAGAAGAGTTGTCCCTGTCGTAGACTGTTTTGATATGCACACCCAATTCATTTCAATCGGTTAGCTGCCGAAAATACATTTGACCGCGGTTGTGTATCAGTCTATAGGTTAATTTGAATAATTTGGTGGAATTAAATTGGCTCATGTATTTTCATTAGTCATCATATTTATCACATGCGCACAGCATACAGAGCCTAGTTTGAAGAGCGGAATAGCCTATCACCCGTCAGACAGCACGAGAGCGCTCCTCAAAAAGCTGGTACTGGAGTGAAACATGTACTTTTATAAGCCCAGTCATGAAAACAGTCTCAAAACCCTCTTCTATTTTAGAGGGAGAGAGAAACCCCAGATTTGAACCCATACTGGCAGTGCTACATTATACATGTGCAGCAGTGGCTTCGACCACCCCATGCTACTCCCCTGGTTTTTGACGTGTGCTCTCTCTCTCTGTCAGGTAAATGAGGATGCCGAGTATTAGGTTTCAGAGTGGGGACATGGTGATGGGCCGCTGGCCCGGGAGCAGCCTATTCTACGAAGTCAAGGTGCTGAGCTACGATGCCAAGAGTCAGCTCTACACCGTCATCTACAAGGACGGCACAGAGCTGGAGCTCAGAGAGGCTGACATGAAGGTAGGAGCACTATCTATCTCCATGGCAACCATGTCACTGATGATGTGTGACCCAGATGAATATCAATGTCTCAGTTGGTTGGAATTTCGTCTATCTTGACAAGGTTCAGGAATTTTGATCTTATAATTTTTTCTTTAGTGCATACTCAAATGTTGTTATCCTCTTATGATAAGTTGATTGCTCCATTGGTGCTGTCCTTTTATAATGCAGCTATGTAATAACACGTTTGTAACCTTGCTAAATGCCACAACTTATGTTCCAGAATCCAACTGGCTTTAAACCAAGCCGTCGCTCTCGTTCTCGCTCCCGCTCTCCATCGCGGCGGCGCAGTCGTTCCCGTTCTCCGGCCAGGACAACCCGGCGCTCCTCTTCACGCACCGCCAGCGGCACCTTCTCCACGGATCCGCCTGCAGTACGCAAGGTGCCCAAATTGAAAGAAGTGCTGGAGATCAGACTCAGCCCTGTGGTGAGGAACACATGTCACACTCACTGCTGGGATTTAGAATGGCTTTTTGTTTTAGATTGTTGCTCTGCTGCATGTGTTTGTGTATTCAGAATGCACTGTAAAACGTATGACCTCAGAGATAGCATTATTTGATGGTAGATCAAGCGTTGACTAATAACAGTGTAATAAACCAACGTTTTTTTTAAAACGTTGTGTGTGTGACCACCTGTAGAGAGAATTCAGTGGGTCCATCTTTGCATAGTAACACGTGCCTCTCTTTTTCCCTATTGTTTGTCATCACGTTCCTTTTTCCTCATGTTGACGTTTTGCTTCCCTCGCTTCATTTCCATTTACCACAGGCTAAGCCAGTTGAGAACAATGGCAACAATAAGCATGAGAATGATACTGCTAACAAAGTCAACGAGGTGAGACTTTAGATACTGTATGTATTTTTATTTTTTTACAGTTTATTTCTATCCAGAATGATGTCAATGCTCCTAGAACAAAATGTATATGTTTGTGTTGGACTGTAAGCAAGTTTGGCATTAGAATTGTAACGGAACTGTCCCTAGCTTTACTGCTTGTTTGTGAATGGGCTTTTATATGTAGGAATGTCATGATGCATGCATGTTGTACCTTCTGTGTGTTGGGAGGACTGCATGGGGGAGTCAGCTTGTACAAAGCCCCAGCAGACTCACACCACTTAGGGTCCATCAGTCAGTCACATGCTGTTTGAACATGTGCTGCCTCTTTTCTCAGCTCTCCTCAGAGGTTCTGAGAACTTCTCACTGCCGCTTATGAGGACTTTGCTCATAGTTTATGTTAAACAAATACTGAGAAAAATGCCCATATAACGCTGACAACCTTGTAGTAAAACCAAACAATGGTTTATAGTGGTATTTCCTGCTATAGCAAGTGTTCACTTTTCCTTTAAGAGATGAAAATCTAAGGATAATTTGTGTGGCAAATAGAATGGCTGTGCATTATCTTCCCTATAAGCTTAAGTCACTGTGGGTTAGCCATGTCTGTTTAAATGAATACCACCACTCAGCCTGACCAATGTGTGTCTAACCATGTCTACTTCCAGAAACCTGCAGAGACGGAGCCAGAGAAGAAGGTATTAGAGAGCCGCTACAACCTGAGACGCAGGAAGGACGACGGTGACGCCAAGCCAGCCGAGCAGACGGAGGACAAGGAGAAGGAAGCTGAGCAGAAGCCTGCAGCAGCCACAGCCCCCATCACCACTGAGCTGGAGTTTGGAGGGAGGCTAGGTGAGAGGAGGAACAGAGAAATGTGGCTGCTGGGGGGGGAAGAATGGTGCTAGTCTGCAAACGGTTATGCCAATCAAATTGCACTAGGGTGCTAGTCTGCACATTGTTTGACAAGAATGCATTTCGGGAGGGACTGTAACGGGTTAAAAAATAAGGACCAGACTGACTTCCTTTGGCTCCAGTCACTCAGTGTCTTTTCCCCCTGTGATTGCAGGAGTGTCCTGCATGATGCTGCTCCTGCCTGTGACAGTGTTGGGACTGATGGTGATTTGCAGTCAGGAGGATGCTAGCCTGATGAGCTCCCCCCCTCTACCTGCCCTGGACTCCTTGTTGGACCCACATGTGTTTGGCATCGTGGTCCTCTGGTTCCTCTTCCAGGCCCTGCTCTACGTGCTGCCTGTCGGAAAGGTAACATGATCACCTTAGATGATCGTCTAGTGGGTCAGCTGCATTCTCAGAATTCTACTCCCACCCCTATTGAAGACTGTACACACACACACACACACACACACTAACCCCCCTTAGAGTACAGGCCATACACATTACACCCATCTGTGACCTGGACAGAGCACATGACTGGCTCTCAAGTCTCATTTCTGCTCATTAGCTGGAGCAGAGGGCAGAAATTAGATTAATCAGCAGGAGTAGGCTACGGTCCACGCTGGAACACTACAGGGAAGAAGGGGAGGTTTTGTTGGGATTTTCCTCTCCTTCTCATCTGCCTTATGAAAACGGTTGAAGCACACGTGCCTTTTTGAGAATGTATAAAACTTTCATCATATGGCTCCAATTAAATCATATGGTCTGGTTTACATTAGTGAAAGGGGATAATGTAAGCTTTTAACATGTACAAAAAGTCACCTATCCTAGCTATATTATCCCTCTCATAACGTATTTCCTGTAAGGTTGAATGACAGTCCAAGCTGTGTTTTTGTCCCCAGGTTGTGGAAGGAATGCCCCTGAAGAATGGAGACTGGCTGAAGTACAGAATGAACAGTGAGGCATTCTTCTGTTTTTCATGTCTTGTTTGTCATTTTGAAGGAATTAACTGGGACTAACTAGTCAGTTACCCCCAGCACGTTGAGATCTGTAGTAAAGCACTATGCCAATGTATTTCATTAACATACAGTTGAAGTCGGAAGTTTACATACACTTAGGTTGGAGTCATTAAAACTCTTTTTTTCAACCACTCCAAAAATGTCTTGCCAAAACTATATAGTTTGTTAACAAGTCGGTTAGGACTTACTTTGTGCATGACACAAGTAATTTTTCCAACAATTGTTTACAGACAGATTATTTCACTTATAATTCACTGTATCACCCATTTCCAGTGGGTCAGAAGTTTACATACACTAAGTTGACTGTGCCTTTTAAACAGCTTGGAAAATCCCAGAAAATGTCATGGCTTTAGAAGCTTCTGATAGGCTAATTGACATCATTTGAGTCAATTGGAGGTGTACCTGTGGATGTATTTCAAGGCCTACCGTCAAACTCAGTGTCTCTTTGCTTGACATCATGGGAAAATCAAAATAAATCTACCAAGACCTCAGATAAAGAATAGTAGACCTCCACAAGTCTGGTTCATCCTTGGGAGCAATTTCCAAACGCCTGAAGGTACCACGTTCATCTGTACAAACAATAGTACGCAAGTATAAACACCATGGGACCACGCAGCCGTCATACCGCTCAGGAAGGAGACGCGTTCTGCCTCCTAGAGATGAACGTACTTTGGTGCGAAAAGTGCAAATCAATCCCAGAACAACAGCAAAGGACCTTGTGAAGATGCTGGAGGAAACCGGTACAAAAGTATCTATATCCACAGTAAAACGAGTCCTATATCGACATAACCTGAAAGGCCGCTCAGCAAGGAAGAAGCCACTGCTCCAAAACTGCCATAAAAAACCCAGACTACGGTTTGCAACTGCACATGGGGACAAAGATCGTACTTTTTGGAGAAATGTCCTCAGGTCTGATGAAACAAAAATAGAACTGTTTGGCCATAATGACCATCGTTATGTTTGGAGGAAAAAGGGGGTGGCTTGCAAGCCAAGAACACCATCCCAACCGTGAAGCACAGGGGTGGCAGCATCATGCTGTGGGGGTGCACTTAACAAAATAGATGGCATCATGAAGAAGGAAAATTATGTGGATATATTGAAGCAACATCTCAAGACATCAGTCAGGAAGTTAAAGCTTGGTCGCAAATGGGTCTTCCAAATGGAAAATGACCCCAAGCATACTTCCAAAGTTGTGGCAAAATGGCTTAAGGACAACAAAGTCAAGGTATTGGAGTGGCCATCACAAAGCTCTGACCTCAATCCTATAGAACATTTGTGGGCAGAACTGAACTGAAGCGTGTGCGAGCAAGGAGGCCTACAAACCTGACCAGCTCTGTCAGGAGGAATTCATCCAACTTATTGTGGGAAGCTTGTGGAAGGCTACCCGAAACGTTTGACCCAAGTTAAACAATTTAAAGGCAATGCTACCAAATACTAATTGAGTGTATGTACACTTCTGACCCACTGGGAATGTGATGAAAGAAATAAAAGCTGAAATAAATCATTCTCTCTATTATTCTGACATTTCCCATTCTTAAAATAATGTGGTGATCCTAACTGACCTAAGACAGGGAATTTTTACTAGGATTAAATGTCAGGAATTGTGAAAAACTGAGTTTAAATTTATTTGGCTAAGGTGTATGTAAACTTCCGACTTCAACTGTATAAGTCATGTAAGGAAAGACCCTTTGGTTGAGGAACTTCCTGTGTATTAACCCTGTATGTCTCCTCCTCCACCACTAGCCCTCCATGCCTTTGTGCTGACGGTGGCTGCCCTGGGGGCTGCAGTGCATCAGGGGGTGGACCTCAGCTACATCCACAGCCACTTCCTCCAGCTGGCTGTGTCTTCCCTGCTCTTCTCTGTCCTGCTCAGTGTCTACCTGTACGTCCGCTCTCGCTGGGCACCCCAGGACCAGCTCGCCCCCGGCGGAAACTCTGGTGAGTGGGTGTGTTTGTGTAGTTGTCACTGGTAGAGAAACGCTTCTACAATCTGGGTCTGATTGATTCCATGATATGGGTATATTATGGCATGGGCCTGCATAAGGTTAAGGGCAAAGATTGCTATACTGCTAATTGGCATGATGCCTCACAAATGGTCAACGTAATATGATTAATTTGTTCTTCTCACCTCCTCAGGGAGTGTGATTTATGACTTCTTTATGGGAAGTGAACTCAACCCCCGGATCAAAGGCTTTGATCTCAAATACTTCTGTGAGCTGCGCCCAGGATTGATGGGTTGGGTAAGTTTCTAGTGTTCTGAAATATGTTCCCATTAAAGTACTTTTCAGCTGTATATTAGAGCCATTTGGTGTAGATTAAGCTGATTATTTCCTCACACACAAATGCAAAAAAAATGAGCTGTGTCCCATTAGATTTATTCATTAATCCCTCTAGTGGTAAACTACATAGAATAAATCCTAAAATGATACTACAGTACATTTCGGAGCTAGTTTGTCTATGTCTGAGGTACACTATATATACAAAAGTATGTGGACACCCCTTCAAATTAGTGGATTTGGCTATCTCAGCCACACCCATTGCTGACAGGTGTATAAAATCGAGCACACAGCCATCCAATCTACATAGACAAACATTGGCAGTAGAATGACCTTACTGAAACGCTCAGTGACTTAACGTGGCACTGTCATAGGATGCCACCTTTCCAACAGTCAGTTCGTCAAATTTCTGCCCTGCTAGAGGTGCCCCGGTCAACTGTAAGTGCTGTTATTGTGAAGTGGAAACGTCTAGGAGCAACAATGCTCACAGAACGGGACTGCCGAGTGCTGTAGTGTGTAAAAATCGTCATATTCTCGGTTGCCACTGTCAATACCAAGTTTTAAACTGCCTCTGAAAGCAACGTCAGCACAAGAACTGTTCGTCGGGAACATCATGAAATGGGTTTCCATGGCTGAGCAGCCGCACACAAGCCTAAGATCACCATGCGCAATGCCAAGCGTCGGCTGGACTGGTGTAAAGCTCGCCGCCATTGGACTCTGGAGCAGTGGAAACGCGTTCTCTGGAGTGATGAATCATGCTTCAACATCCGGCAGTCCGACGGACGAATCGTGGTTTGGCGGATGACAGGAGAACGCTACCTGCACCAATGCATCGTTCCCACTGTAAAGTTGGGTGGAGGAGGAATAATTGTCTGGGGCTGTTTTTTCATGGTTTGGGCTAGGCCCATTGGTTCCAGTGAAGGGAAATCTTAACGCTACAGCATACAATTGCTTTCTACACGATTATGTGCTTCCAACTTTGTGGCAACAGTTTGGGGAAGGCCCTTTCCTGTTTCAGCATGACAATGCCCCTGTGCACAAAGCAAGGTCCATACAGAAATGGTTTGTCGAGATTGGTGTGGAAGAACTTGACTGGCCTGCACAGAACCCTGACCTCAACCCCATCGAACACCTTTGGGATGAATTGGAACGCCAACTGCGAGCCAGGCCTAATCGCCCAACATCAGTGCCCGGCTTCACTATGGTCTTGTGGCTGAATGGAAGCAAGTCCCCGCAGCGATGTTCCAACATCTAGTGGAAAGCCTTCCCAGAAGAGTGGAGGCTGTTATAGCAGCAAAGGGGGGACCATCTCCATATTAATGCACATGATTTTGGAATGCGATATTCGATAAGCAGGTGTCCACATACTTTTGGTCATGTTGTGTATGGATTGTTTGAGTTTTGCTGTCTGTTCAATGACTGGGTTTAATCAGACCTGTGACGTCTGTGTTCTGTCCAGCTGGTGATCAACGCTGCCATGGCTCTGGCTGAGATGAAACTCCATAACCTGGACTACCCCTCACCAGCCATGATCCTGGTCAACTGCTTCCACCTGTTTTATGTGCTTGATACCTACTGGCATGAGGTAAAGATAAACCTGCCTTTGATGCCTAATGTTTTATTTAGTCTCTATTTATTTGGTTGTAATCTAATGGTTGAATGTTGCTCCCCAGGAGGGTGTCCTGAGCTATATGGATATAACCCATGATGGTTTTGGCTTCATGCTGGTGTTTGGAGACTTGATGTGGGTTCCCTTCACCTTCAGTCTCCAGGCCTACTACCTGGTCCACCACCCCAACCACCTCTCTCTGCCCTGGATCGTAGGCATTGTCACTCTCAATGGTTAGTCAGTACTGGGACCTTTTTTAGTATTGGCATATGTTCATATAAGTCCTACATGTAATCTGTGATATACCTTTTGTTGATTGAATACCAGTATGACACTTTCTTTACATAATGTGTTACAGTCATTGGATTTTGCGTCTTCCATAAAGCAAACTCGCAGAAAAACGCCTTCAGAAGAAATCCTTCAGACCCCACGTTATCCCGTAAGTCCTCAATCCCAGTACGTCTTATTCATGTAAAAACATTAGCCATTTGCAGGCCCCCTGCCTTGATAAAGGGATGGAGTTATTCTCTGTCATGTTGTTGAAGGACTCACTGTAACACGGTGTTTTCCAGATCTGAAGACTATCCCTACTGCCACGGGGAAGAGTCTCCTGGTGTCTGGTCTGTGGGGGCTCGTCCGTCACCCCAATTACCTGGGGGACCTCATCATGGCTCTGGCATGGTCCCTACCCTGTGGTGAGTGACTGCTTGTTCAGTTAGTTAATCACTTAGTCATAGCTAGTTAGTTACCAGGTGCTAGTTCATTTAGTTTGATGTATTTTTCTGACCTGTGCTGACGATGCTCCCAGTAAAGCTAGACATGTCTTGATATGTGTATAGTGATATGAGGAGAAGCTGTAATGTATGTTGAGGTGTTGTCTGTGGTCGTCCTGTAGGGTTCACCCACATCCTGCCATACTTCTATGTGATCTACCTAACCACCCTGCTGGTCCATCGGGAGGCCCGGGACGAGGCCCACTGCAGGAGGAAGTACGGCTCGGCGTGGGACAACTACTGCCGAGAGGTCCGCTACCGCATCATCCCCAGAGTCTACTGAGGCCTACGCCACCCCTACCTCCAACCAACGCAGCGCAACGCCCTCCAGTTCTGCAAGCTCACAACTCATCACATGGCTACATGAGTTCGAAGAAACAACAAGTTGTTTGAAAATTAGAATTGGAAGACATTGGGACACTTGAATTTCGAAAAGGGGGAAACTTGATTCTTAGATGTACCGCAGGAGCAGCTTTCTTTGAAGTTTGGTTTTATGAAGGTACACACTAATTGGCTGACTGAATTTGATTAATGCCTTTTAAGAAAAAAGGTTTCAAAATCGAAGAAAAAATAAGCCTCAGTCTGTGGAAGGGATGTATATATTTTTGTACATATATGTTTTTTTTTTGTACTCCAAGATACCTGTTAACATAACATTGCATATTTGATCTGTTTTGAAGTTATTTTCACTCCCATATTCAATTACAATATTTTCTTGGCTTTAATTTGGAAGTATTTTGTAATGATACCTTTGGTATACATTGCTTTTTGTGTATATTGTCAATGATGGGATTTAAATGCTCTTATTTGTACAGTTGAAATGGGATTAACAATCTCCCTCAGGACCAGGACATTCACAAAATAGCATTTAGACATTATTTTTTTGGTCTTAATTTGTGTATATTTTTATAGCCTAGTGTTAACTGAGTGTACAAAAACAGTGGTTGTTTTAAATGCACTATGAAAGATTGTATTTTATACCCAAAGTCTATGATTTGGCTTTGCTAACTCCGGTTCACTGTCAAAGTCCTCCCCAGTCCTCTGGATGGTAGTATTCTTTAGTTAAGCTCCTGTGATTAGTCACAGTCCCTTTTCCAGAGGGAAGACAACCCGTCTGTTGATCAAATCCACAGTATCTTATTTAAAACCATTACAATCTGCAAGGGCACTTACAGACAGTATCCATGTAAGCACCTTAAGTTATTCAAGACCTTACTTTTCAAAAAAGGCATCACAACCATATACTTTTTTTGTTCATTTAGCTTTAACGTTAGAGTTAGTATGACTGTTTTCACCAAGTTTATACTGTGAAATTCTGCACAGTGCTGTGTCGTAGCCACCTGGCAACAGTGTTTTATCCTCTGCATCCTCAAACCCAAACAAGTATTTTCTGACCCAGCTGTAGATTAGCAGTATAGCGGCAATACATTAACTAGAATAGCTGCCATTTTATGCGACTGATTGCAATGTAAATATTATAGATTTGTTTTGTCATGTTTTTATTTTAAGTACAAAATATACAAGTGATGCTAGATCTTGTTTTACAAGTAGATATTTAAAGTTGCATTTCATTTCAACTGTTTGTTTTTAAGTTAATTGCCTGAATTACCACTAGCCATTTTTGTTTACAGCTGCCGTTCCCTATCTAGACAATATTGCCATGTCATCTTAGAAGGTTACTCGTGATTTGTTATGAACTATTTCTCATTGAGCCCCATTCTGTACTCAACCTGTGTTTCTGATCGGTAACAGTTTCCTGTTTGGGTCAGCTGGCTGTTTGTCAAAGCTAAAACAAGTTGGATGTAACTAGAACAATGGAAGAAGACCCAATGTTCATGAATTGTTCAATTCCGTTGGAGACGGACAAACGTGTGACAGTGGCTGGAAAGCTCGCATTGTACAAACGTTTTGGCAAAAAATAAAGGTTTACACTTACAGTATCATTCATGTTATTCAGAGGTGTCTAACGATTCAACAGATAATGCACTGTAAGAATAGTCTCCTAGAAAGAGAAGACAAGTCAAAGCGAAACAAAACAATGGAAGGTCAAGCAAGCAATTCAACACTTCTGAGATGATGGGGCTCACTGCCTGCTGGGCTGCAGATCTGAACGGGACCAGAGATTATTCCCCAGCCCCCTGCTGCAGACACACTGGGAATTAATTTGAGATGCTCTAAATCATGTGACCCATCACACTGCAATGGGAAGAGTAGATCCCCAAAATAATAATGTAGTGTCTTTTGCTCTCAGCACATGACACCAGAGAAATGTACATGTAAAAGTCATCTCTGCAGGTGTTTGGTAGCCTGGTCAAAGGTCTCCTTTTACTCTTGCCAACTCCATTGCTCATTGTCAAGCCAAACATCACAAGGAGTTTGCATGATAGGAATCAGAATGGCACTCAGGCTAGGCGTTTGGTTATACTGTACCTTATTTATATTCTAGCTAGAAGATAATACATTGGAGTTTCACAGGACTTTATAAAAGGTATTCCTGCAGCACTCTACAACTGCTTTCAGTTTTTCAATTTCCACGTTTAAATATTGTCTGCAATCTCTGCTTTTTAGTTAGTAGTATATTTTCATTCCAGATCCTAGGATTGTAGAGAGATCATTATGGTATGTTAATGAACCTGTAAATAATTTAGACAATGCCATTTGAATAATTGCATGAACATAGAGAATGGGATGATAATGGAATCACATAAACAACACTCGTAAGCACCTGGAAGCTCCTATCCCCTTTTTAAACTTTAAACCTACCCTGCATTATGGTAAAGGACCTGTGCAGTCTTGCTATAAGACCAATGCATGAAGAAGATGTGTGTATTGTCCTTGCAGACATCCTTCAAGTCCAAGCCCGCCTGACTGTACTCTTAGACATTTAATTATATTGCTGAAGCTAATTCCTATTGAATCCCATTCCCGCCACCAATTTTTTTTTAAATGTCGATACTATCGCAAAATGTTGAGATATGTAAGTCAAAAGATCATATAGGTTTCTTCATTTGTAGCATTGTGTGGCAATTTCTATATATCCACGTTGCAGAGATCAATCAGCACAGCAGGGCAAAAGTGTGGTGAGCTGGCATTTGCCCCAGTACTTTAACTCTTTTTTTTTTATTTTTTATAAAAAATATTGACAAAAGCATTGAAAAGAGGGACAAAGTACTGTTGTTCTTCGTATTGTTATTTTTTCAACGTTACAGTGTGAACAATGGTTGAAATACAGTATATTGTACATCATTTTATACATTCAAATATAACATGGGAACATGTTTTTTAGAGGTAGGAATGTATATGCCCATACACAGACACAGGTCAAACGTTTTCTGTAAGTCTTCACAAGGTTTTCACACACTGTTGCTGGTATTTTGGCCCATTCCTCCATGCAGATCTCCTCTAGAGCAGTGATGTTTTGGGGCTGTCGCTGGGCAACACGGACTTTCAACTCCCTCCAAAGATTTTCTATGGGGTTGAGATCTGGAGACTGGCTAGGCCACTCCAGGACCTTGAAATGCTTCTTACGAAGCCACTCCTTCGTTGCCCGGGCGGTGTGTTTGGGATCATTGTCATGCTGAAAGACCCAGCCACGTTTCATCTTCAATGCCCTTGCTGATGGAAGGAGGTTTTCACTCAAAATCTCACGATACATGGCCCCATTCATTCTTTCCTTTACACGGATCAGTCGTCCTGGTCCCTTTGCAGAAAAACAGCCCCAAAGCATGATGTTTCCACCCCCATGCTTCACAGTAGGTATGGTGTTCTTTGGATGCAACTCAGCATTCTTTGTCCTTTTTTACCAAAAAGTTATATTTTGGTTTGATCTGACCATATGACATTCTCCCAATCCTCTTCTGGATCATCCAAATGCACTCTAGCAAACTTCAGACGGGCCTGGACATGTACTGGCCTAAGCAGGGGGACACGTCTGGCACTGCAGGATTTGAGTCACTGGCGGCGTAGTGTGTTACTGATGGTAGGCTTTGTTACTTTGGTCCCAGCTCTCTGCAGGTCATTCACTAGGTCCCCCCGTGTGGTTCTGGGATTTTTGCTCACCGTTCTTGTGATCATTTTGACCCCACTGGGTGAGATCTTGCGTGGAGCCCCAGATTGAGGGAGATTATCAGTGGTCTTGTATGTCTTCCATTTCCTAATAATTGCTCCCACAGTTGATTTCTTCAAACCAAGCTGCTTACCTATTGCAGATTCAGTCTTCCCAGCCTGGTGCAGGTCTACAATTTTGTTTCTGGTGTCCTTTGACAGCTCTTTGGTCTTGGCCATAGTGGAGTTTGGAGTGTGACTGTTTGAGGTTGTGGACAGGTGTCTTTTATACTGATAACAAGTTCAAACAGGTGCCATTAATACAGGTAATGAGTGGAGGACAGAGGAGCCTCTTAAAGAAGAAGTTACAGGTCTGTGAGAGCCAGAAATCTTGCTTGTTTGTAGGTGACAAATACTTATTTTCCACCATAATTTGCAAATAAATTCATTAAAAATCCTACAATGTGATTTTCTGGATTTTTTTTCTCGATTTGTCTGGCATAGTTGACGTGTACCTATTATGAAAATTACAGGCCTCATCTTTTTCAGTGGGAGAATTTGCACAATTGGTGGCTGACTAAATACTTTTTTCCCCCACTGTATTCAACCCCTTTGTTATGGCAAGCCTAAATATGTTCAGGAGTAAAAATGTGCTTAACAAGTCACATAATAAATTGCATGGACTCACTCTGTGTGCAATAATAGCGTTTAACATGATTTTTGAATGACTACCTCATCTCTGTACCCCACACATAAAATTATCTGTAAGGTCCCTCAGTCGAGCAGTGAATTTCAAACACAGATTCAACCACAAAGACCAGGGAGGTTTTCCAATTCCTTCCAAAGAAGGGCACATATTGGTAGATGAACAGACATTGAATATCCCTTTGAGCATGGTGAAGTTATTAAAATACACTTTGGATGGTGTATCAATACACCCAGTCACCACAAAGATACAGGCGTCCTTCCTAACTCAGTTGCTGGACAGGAAGGGAACCCCTCAGGAATTTCACCATGAGGCCAATGGTTAGGCCTACTTGAAAATCTATGGGAATACTTAAAAATGGTTTTCTAGCAATGATCAACAACCAATTTGAGATAGCTTGGAGAATTTTGTAAAGAATATTGGGCACGCATGCACGCTGACTTCGGTCGGCAGTTGTACGGTGTTTCCTCTAACACATTGGTGCGGCTGGCTTCCAGATTAAGCGAGCAGTGTGTCAAGAAGCAGTGCGGCTTGACAGGGTCATGTTTCGGAGGACGCATGGCTCTCGAACTTCACCTCTCCCGAGTCCGTAATGGAGTTGCAGCGATGGGACAAGACGAACTACCAATTGGATATCATGAAATTGGGGAGCAAAAGGGGTCAAATAAAATAAAAAATTAAAATGAATATTGGGCAATGGTTGCACAATCTAGGTATGGAAAGCTCTTAGAGACTTACCCAGCAAGACTCACAGCTGTAATCGCTGCCAAAGGTGCTTCTACAAAGTATTGACTCAGTGGTGTGAATATTTATGTAAATTATATATTTCTGTATTTCATTTTCAATACATTTGCAAAAATTCCTAAAAACATGTTTTCACTTTGTCATTATGGGGTGTTGTTTGCAAATAGGTGAGAGAAAAAAATACTTTCTGAAGGCACTGTATGTGGGATATCTGCACGGACCCAGTACTGAATTACATGGAAGTTAGCAGCCCAATAATAGAACTGGAAATTAGGTAGGACCATGCCCCCTAAAGGTTTAGGCCTTTGCTGGTACACCTTGCGGATCCTTGGACTTGTTTTATTCCAAATGAAGTCTGAGATAATCCATCAAGTTTGCAGAAAAAATATTTGGGAATGAAAATAGGTAGGAGAATGTAGGAATGGTATTCATTTTAACAGAGTTAATTTGACCAGCTAATGATAGCAGGAGTAGTGACCATCGTTCAAAATCTTGCTCCACTGTAGTAAAGAGAGTAGTAAAATTAGCCTTTAAAAGGTTATCAAGTTTGTCCGTAACATGCACCCCCAAGTATGTACATTTGTTGAGAACTACTCTGAAAGGCTGCAGCATTTAAAGGGAAAAGCTAGCTCTTATTCAGATTTAACTTTTAACCAGAGACTAGAGCAAATGCATTAAAAACAGACAGATGCAAGTGGAGAGGTGTATAGTAACTTGATCCAAGCAATAGATTTTTTGCCAAAGCCAAATGTCTCTAAAGTATGAAAAAGGTAGCCCCACTCCACTATCAAAAGCCTTCTCAGTATCTAAATAGATTAGAATGATTATACATAACATTAAAGAGTCGTCTAATATTTGAGAAAGAATGTCTATTTTTTATAAAACCTGTCTGGTCAGAGGAAATAACAGATGGTCAAACCGACTCCAAACGCATAGTTAATAGTTTAGCTAAAAGCTTAACATACACATTGAGCAGTGAGATTGGGCGATAGGACCCGCAGGAGAGAGGATCTTTATTATTTTTCAATATCAATGAAATGGAGGCAAAAGTACTGTTGTTTTGACAAATTTGCCTCATGATTTGTCAACTCGGGCACAATTAATCTGTGCTTCAGTCTGATCAACTGTAGCCTACTGATTGACAACCACAGCTGCAGATAGGCTTCTCTAGGCTATGTGCTCTGATCCTATCTGGGCCAGGGGAAACAAAACAATAACGTCATGTATTTAAAGCCTAAAATAGGCCCAGTTATTTGTGTTAAAAGAAAATGTGAATGTGATCAAATTTGGTTTATATTCAAACTTCGGGTGGCTAGGCTACCTAGGCCTTTTAAATAAAATATTAGTGACTGGAATTAATCAATCAACACAATAGTGATGACATACTGTGTGAGTAACTTTTTAATTACAGATGCAAAGGCCTACATGATGTACCCCTGGTTGGATGGTTGGATCAGAATAGCTGTTATAATCATTGGCCAGTACGGAGAATTAAGTCCAAATCCCTATCTCCATCCATGGCTAATTTAGGAAAGGGGTGATTACGACGCAACAATTCATATATAAAAATAATAATAATTGTTCTGCTTTTGATGTGATGTGATTGGTGTGAATCCAAATCCAAACTGGCTTCCCTTTACACTTTTTTTTGCGCCAGGACCATTGCGCCAGGACCATTCACAGTTGAGCTCACTCAGTTTGGCTATTATTTTATTTAACAAATGTATCAAGGGAGGCCAAATGCTCGCTGGCTTCCCTTGCATTCAATGCTATGGGCGACAACAATGTCATACTCTTTTTGACCAGACAGCATCAGATAGGTGGGCTACACATACTGAGAATAAGGGGCGCTGTTTCGATTGCTCTGATGCTTTCTCTGGTGAGAACATTATGAACTACAGAGAGACGAAAAATACGTTATTTTATATATTTTTTTCTTGGTCCATTTTTGGGTGAAGCCTGGCTTCCCTTGGCATCCATGAGTACACACCACTGGCCATCAGTGAAACACCAGGAGTGAGGGAATGGGAGGCCCCTAGTAAACGGTCAATTTGTTCCTAAGGCAACACGTTTCCTGTGCATATATGGAAGTCCCCAGACAAATCTAATGTGTGCCGCATAGCATCAGCGATTTACTCACTTTTTTTTAAAAATGACTTTGATATTCAGTAAAGGTTAGCCTCATTATGTTGCCCAATAGTATTTTATAACATCAAAGTAAAGCATCACTGCTTTGCATTCAGCTGTGTTTACTCAGAATCACAACATGGAGGTCAAGGTTTGTGGAATACAGCAGGGAGAAACTTCCGCTAGAACACAGAAAGGATGTTATTTTGACAAGGCTAATTGATTCTAAGAACACTTCGAAGTGAGAAATAATCATAAAACTTTTTTCTCCTTACATTTTACATTTTAGTCATTTAGCAGACGCTCTTATCCAGAGCGACTTACAGTTAGTGAGTGCATACATTATATATATATATATATATATATATATATATATACATTATATATATATATATATATATATATACATTATATATATATATATATATATATATATATATATATATATATATATATATTTTTTTTTTCATACTGGCCCCCCCCGTGGGAATCGAACCCACAACCCTGGCGTTGCAAACGCCATGCTCTACCAACATCCCCTGCCGGCCATTCCCTCCCCTACCCTGGACGACGCTGGGCCAATTGTGCGCCGCCCCATGGGTCTCCCGGTCGCGGCCGGCTACGACAGAGCCTGGATTCGAACCAGGATCTCTAGTGGCACAGCTAGCACTGCGATGCAGTGCCTTAGACCACTGCGCCACTCGGGAGGCAGGACACTGTTTGTTCTTCCCTTACATAAAATACTTTTATTAATTTTTTTCCTGGCTGCTGCCAATTTTCAGCAGAGCCTTCACTAGTGATGATAAAGAGTAAAACATGATTTTATGAAAAGGACTGGAGTTACTGTAATGTTTGTGGAATATATATAAAAAAATCACCTTTATAAGAAAGTATTTGCAGGCTAAGAATAAAATAAAATTCCTAATGTGATGAGTAGCCTAAGCATAAGATAAGATTCGGTAACAGTAGTCACTGCAGCCTAAAGTAAATTTAAATAAATGTGCCTAAATTATATAATTACTCCTGTCTATACAGAAATAAATCAAATCATTCAAAATACTTCACCAGAGAGCATGACTTAGCCACAGAGAATCGTTAGCTTCTTTTAAAGTTGTGGATTGTTTCAAATCACAAGTGTGTAGGCCTATAAGCCTATGCCTGGTTGGAAAGCCCACAATTTGGGCAGTCTGTGTGGCAATAAGCCTTGCTGATTATTCAGATGCAGCTGTCAGTGAAAAGTAATGCATCTAAAATATGTGTGAACATAATGTATCTTCAGTATAATTTGAAATGTTGAGACAAGAAGAAGGGGAGGGGGGTGTATGGCGAAGATATTTGCATGTCTCTCTCCAGAATGTGCTGAGCTGCCTGTCTCCCGCCAATTCTTGCACATTAATTGTTTTATTGTGTTAATTGTTTGCCCTTTGATTTTTTTAATCAATTCCCCATTACATGTCACTAGTAGTAAATCTACTGTTTATCCCCTTCATTTGGTTACATTCATTTCTGTTAATGCATGGATTAATTAGGCCTACAGTCATTTACTGTGAAGTTTACTGTGAAGTTGGAGTGGAGCAGCAAAGGGGGGACCAACTCCATATTAATGCCCATGATTTTGGAATGAGATGTTCGACGAGCAGGCGTCCACATACTTTTGGTCATGTAGTGTACATGTTTGACATGGCAGGAGCAGGCCTTCGAGTCCAGGGCGAGAGAATGCCATGTTCCTTATTTGATATGGTTCCCATTCCCTTTTCGCCAAGTTTAGAATTGTAAACTAATAGAAAATATAAGTGACGTAATTGCGAGCACTGCTACACATCACTTGGGAGAGAAGAGAAAAGGGAAAGAGAGAGGGGAGAGGGAGAGAGACCAAATTTAAACCAACTAAACACTATTGTACAACAGAGCGCGTACGACTGAATAGATATGAACTGAGTAGATAAGAGCATATCATGAGCACACCGCTTTCAAAACAGAGCTGAGAGCTCTCCATGCAGAATGGGCCCCATATATAAATATCCCATGTTTTTTTCTCTCCCCTACCCCTGCCCCAATCCCATGATCATTTATATAAAAAATTCAAAAGAAAAAGTGTTTAACAGTTTGTTATTGCAACAACTAATTCTTACAGTTTTACCATCTCACCAGCAGGGGGTGCTGCAGCACTTTCAGCACCCGTACTTCCAGCGGCTATGGCCTGTGGTGTGATATGTGGCGCTATCAGCACTAAATAAAGCAAATAGAATATTCATGATATATTAAAGGGTTGAAATAATGAACATTTCAGGCTTTAGTGGCTGATGTCTCTTTGTAGTCTGTAACAAGTCACCCAAATCAGGTTTAAATTAATCTAGACCACCTATCTCTGTTGAAATAATTGACAATTGAGTGTTCCATTACTCCTGACTTAGTACAATGTTTGGAAGTGGCCTCTCTGAAGCCATTCTTATAAAAGCATAGATTGTGTTAGTATAGGCTCACATGATGACGAGAGAAAACAATAGAAAGAGAGAAAGAGAGAGCAAAATAAAGAAGAATCCAGTTAAAATCCCTTTCTATTCGACCACAAGCTGCAAGTCCTCTAAATTCACTCCAAACATCCTTCTGCTACTGAGCAGGGTCAGAAATACGTAAACAACCAGCTATGTATCTATTAACAGCAGGAAGCTTAATCCAAACAAGGTCAAGGCCAATAATACAGTTCTCCAGGAGGAAAATTATAGGTAGGGCCAGGCATCTTTAAAAATAATTATCATTATTTCTTTTTTACCCTGCATTTCGATTATCCGACCTCAAGAGGCCGATAAAGCACCTTCTCACACCCCATGTGAATTAATTGTCACTCGTATATACCATGATCATCTAATATAATTATCCAATTAGTCCAAAATAAATTCCCAACCATGTGGATTGACTTCAAATTAAATATTTATCTTAAGGACATTATCAACATAAATATTTAACGTATTGTCTGTTATCAACATTATATGGGAATAATCGGCATTTTATCTAAGCAAATGTAGCCTATTTATGAACAAAGTAGCCATTTTCATTCGCTATAGAAATACATGTAAAAACGTAAATGCTGAGGATATGGCTTTTGCAAGCGCCAACAACACCTCTCGAAAAGGTTGACAATCCCAAAATGCGCGCATTCCTTAAAACACGTCCTAAAGAACTGAGCACATTCACTAGTTTGTTTGTAAACAATTAACACGGTAATTAGCTAACAGGTGTTCTTGTCAAACTGTCAACAGAGTAGCTAGCACAAGATATGCCAAATAAGTCTTAAACCACTTGAGGGCAGATTTGACCATTCAGACACAAGTCACATGGCCAGGAATCAGATTTGTATCTGACTTGAAATGTGACTTGAAATATCCAATTAAATGTGATTTTTGGCTGTTCAGCCTGCAGGGAAAAGAACAGATTTGAATCGGATATGCAAAAAAAATAGTATTTGAGTCACTTCAAACTGCCAATGTGAAAATGGTGGAGAGGATCAGGTTGAGCAAAGTGAGGTGCAGAGTCACTGATCTACAAATAGTATTCCTTGCCAAATAAAAGGCTTTGTGCAATTAAGATTAATATGCTATGCCTCCCCTGGTTTAAGCGATCCCCCCACCAAACACTCACCCACTGCCAGGCATTGAATGATTGATTGGAGACAGCTTGTTCCAATTAAAGAGCCTTTCCTAGTATTTTCTGCCTGCAGCAAACCAAGTGGATAATACTGGAAATACCGTCAAAGAAACCCCCCACAAAAAACAAACAAAACGCCTGGCCCTAATAGCAGTAGGGTATAGGACGGTTCTGAGTGACTGTGGTAATATGATGCTATAGTGATAATACACTTAACCACCAGGTGATGCAAGTGGGCCACAATAACTCCTGAGCTCCAGAAGGTTACATTGCCATGGTAATTGTATTCAATAGGGGTCCTATATCAGATCCAGGGGACTCAAATTGCAGAGCGAAAGATAACCTGAACTTGAGCATGTGAGTAGTAAGGAGGATAATGAGGAAGATCCATTAGTGATAGCAGCACTTGATTTCTCTGTTAAGTAGACAATGGTTGACTCTCTCAGCCATCTAAATGTTGTACATAGGGATAAGGGCTGCCACGCTTAAGTGAGTATCATTAGACACAACAGCTGTCTGCTGAGAACCTAAAGAGCTGTCATTAGGAAAGTAATCTCACATATTTTAATAGGAGAACACGTTTGGCTTTCAAGTATCAAGAGGAAGACGATAACAATAATGAACTCAGATGTATCACACCTCACTTTTAGCACAATGCATATTTCATGCAAATAGTGAGAATAGTCCAATGGCCTCTTAGACTTCTACTTCTCAGACTCCTACTGCTATGTCGGGTGAAATAAAATGAAGCGTTTGACAGTGAAGAGTGGTTTGGAGCATGTTGCTGAGTGTTCTTTATTATGTATTGCATTTTGTGACAAACTGCTTTTCACTGTAGTTTGTAAGAGAGCAGAGCTCTCTCAGAGCTAGTGTGAAGGATGGCATTACCTTCGAGACACAAAGGGGTTTAGGGCAATCTATAATAAAACCATGAACAAACAGTGATTTATTTTATGAAGTAAAACTTGAACAGAACCTTTAGTGCACTGCGACAAAGTCATGAGCAAGATGACAAAGAAGAATGTTTTAAGAATTGCTTTGATATTGTGAAATCTGGTTGGTTAAACCCTCAAGCTGAAACCAGCAGTGAAAACAATCATTTTCTGAGATGTTTAAAGTGTGGGTCTATCCAAACAGAAGGCATTATTATATGTGCATTAGAGCCTACAGCTGTGCAGTGCAGAATAAATACAGTCAGAGTATTTTATACTTTATATGGAGCTAACTATAAGAGCAACATGGAAATGGGAGAGAAATCAATGCCACTCCATTAATTGGATGTAAAGACAGCTAGCTTTCTTGTTCAATAGAGACTTCTCACATCTACGCCTTTACAAGACCTTATACATGGCTGTTAACATCTTCCTCCTGTCAGCATGTATTAGAAACAGAGCTGGGCCACTTGATAGAAACAGCATTTGATCACAATTGGCTGTGATTGGGATACTTCAGGCATTGATTTCAGCCATGCCAAGTGATTGCCCAGCCCACCACATTGAGTTGAGTAGAGTTTGTGAATGACATCATATTGCAGTAAAAGTTATTGTGTGTTAGCTGGGCTTCTCTCTCTCCTCCAGTGAAGAGGAGCTGAGTGGTGTGGCTGCTCATCTGAGCCTTCAGTCAGAACAAATTAATTATGCTGCTACAGATGGCTTCTGTTGTTGTTGGCCAGGCTTGAAAAGAGCTTCATCTTTATCATACAATAAAATCGTCTCACTCAGCAGACGTGTCAATCTGAAGCTATTCTTAACACGTGTGTCGTGTATTAGGATTATGCCTTTGTTAAATGTTTTTCATGAAGAAATTGAATGTTGTTTATGTTAGGTCAAATGTGGCGTTTGTGGGGTGACGCCCCAGGGGAGACGGGTGATTGGACAGCAGAGTCTCTGTAATCCCTCATCACTACTGAGGGAGCTTGGCCTGTCCATATCTCTCTCTCTCTCTCTCTCTCTCTCTCTCTCTCTCTCTCTCTCTCTCGCTCTCTCTCTCTCGCTCTCTCTCTCTCTCTCTCTCTCTCTCTCTCTCTCTCTCTCTCTCTCTCTCTCTCTCTCTCTCTCTCTCTCTCTCTCTCTCTCTCTCTCTCTCTCTCTCTCTCTCTCTCTCTCTCTCTCTCTCTCTCTCTCTCTCTCTCTCTCTCTCTCAGGGTTTCCCAACTCGGTCCTGGCCCCCCCAGGTGCATGTTTAGATTTTTGCCCTAGTACTACACAGCTGATTCAAATAATCAAAGCTTGATGATGAGTTGGTTATTTTAATCAGCGGTGTAGTGCTAGGACAAAAAACTAAACATGCACCAGGACCGACTTTGGGAAATCCTGCTCTATCGCTGCTCTCCCCCTCCCTCTCTCTCAGCACTGGGCCCTGTGTATCAGAGAGTGACATGGGTGATGGCTCCTCTCCTCTCTCCCCTCATAAGGAATTACAGTTGAGAGAGTGACTTATTTTCTGTTTGTGTGCTGCTGCTGGGCTCCTCACGAGTCACATAACCTCAGTTTAATCTCCATGAAGATGGCTGTCACGGTGGCAGGGAGCCATGCCTTCTGAGGTACCCACCATCCTCTCTCTATGTCTTTGACACTCCAGAAGCTCCATGACATCAATCTGTGCGTATTTCACATATTATTCCTCTTGGCACCCCGGCCAAGTCAAACACACTTTACGCTAGGCCCATGACTCTTCACAAACACAAACACGCCCACACACAAATGCAAACACGCACACAAATACAAACACACTGGCACACAGACTCACTGGCACATAGTGACTGGGGCATAGAGGAGTTCACTTGGCGGAGACTTCTCCGTTTGTGTGAGGTGGCTCGGATCCATAATCTGTGGATGCCATCTTTCTCCAGGGACTGTGACATTGCAGAGGTGTTGAGCTGGGAGTTTTACAGGCTGGCTGCTGTAGCTGGTGGGCAGACGTCTGGGCTAATTCACTCTGACTAGCAGGTAGTTACACGACAGCAGAACAGGCAGTTTAAGAAAATCTGACACTCGCTTTGAGAGGCAAAACAAAGTAGACGTCTTAAAGAAGAGGTTTTACTCTGACAAGTCGCACCAACTGTTCAGGTATGTACTGTTGAGAAAATATTGATCGGTCTCTAATAGATAACATTAACTGTAGGCGTGTAGCAGTTCACTCTGCACTTGGATATTTTTTAGAGCATGCCTGCAAGATGTTAATTCTTAATACTCTCATCTAATTTAAATGGGATTATCTTAAATTGAATTTCTAATCATCCTTCCAACATAAACTAAATCATCAAACTTAATCACTCTGCAAGTGCTGAAGACTTTCTTTTCCCTGTGGGGGCAGTAGGCATGCAGCTGGTAGCCTGCTTAGCGGTGCTGGTGCTCTGGGTGGCAGAGGCTGTAGAGAATTGTCCCGATGTCTGTAAATGCACCAAGCAAACCAGCCCTGAAAGGTCAGAGGTCAACTGCCATAAGAAGGGGATGAGGAAGTTCCCCTCCAAACTGCCCCCAGATTCCTGGATTCTTAAAATGGGTGAGTCCACTGTTTGCAATTGTGGGAAAACCACCTTCCCACAAGCCTTGTTAAAAATAGGCTAAAGGATTGAAACTGAATCTCTCATTGAAATGTGATCAATATGCCCCTGATGGTGTTTTGCCAATAACCTGAAACTAAATATAAACTTTTTAAAGTATGTGCCAGCTATTTGTCTCGGAATCGATAGGCTCTTTTATTGACATAACCACAAGAAAGAGGCTGGTCTTACCATTTTCTGTTGTGATTTCTTTCTCATACTATTTCTGTGGTCGATGTCCCAGGCGAGAACAGAATGGTAGACCTCCCGCCAAACGTTCTGAAACCTATCCCCAAGATCGAAAGCATCAACTTGGAACGCAACGTCATCAAATCAATACACCCCCAGGCCTTTTCCGGAGCCCGGAGGCTGATGCTGCTCAACCTGTATGGGAATCAGATCAACAAACTCCCCCTGAAGGGCTTCCAGGACCTGCTCAACCTCCGCTTCCTCATGCTGGGCCAGAACCAGATCTCCAGTGTCAAAGCAGACATGTTCACAGGCATGAGGAACCTCTCAGACTTGGACCTGCCTCTCAACTCTCTGACTGCCCTCCCTTCCAACGCCTTCAAGCCCTTGATTGCCCTCAAGGTCCTGGACCTGGCCCTCAACCGCATCCAGAGAATCTCCACCAAGGGCTTTGTGGGCCTGACGGAGCTGCTGTTCCTCAACCTGGACAACAACAGCCTGAAGAGCATCCCGGCTGGGACCTTCAAGCCTCTGGCCTCCCTGGAGATGCTGGTGCTGGATAACAACCTGATGTCCACGCTGACCTCAGCCACTCTGGAGGGCCTGTCCAACCTGCAGGAGCTCTACCTCAGGAACAATGAGCTGGAGAGGCTGCCCCAAGACCTGTTCAGACACACACCCAAGCTCTCCCAGCTGGCCCTCAGTGGGAACAGGCTGAAGACTGTGGACGGAAACATGCTCACCCAGCTGTCTGGTAAGAGACTGATACTGTTCATCAAACTATTCTATATAGCCTTTTTTATTATATTTGTGAAATATATATGATGTGTCATATGTGTACTTTGTGCGTACCATAGAGAGTTAAAGGTCCAATGCAGCCGTTTTTTTTCTCAATATCAAATAATTTCTGGGTAACAATAAAGTACCTTACTGGGATTGTTTTCAATTAAAATGGTCAAAAAGAAACAAAAATAGCTTCTTAGCAAAGGGCAATTTCTCAAGCAAGAATTTTGCTAAAACTGTCTGGGAGTGGTCTCAGTGGGGAGGAGAAAACTGAAAATGAGCTGTTATTGGCAGAGAGGTTTGGAACTCTCTTTCTTATTGGTCTATTAACTAATTTACCGTATCGTGATGCCACCATGGAAGGCCAAAACTCCATCCCACCAAAACAGGCTGAAACAGCTCTTACACTAAAAGGGCATTATGATAATTTTCACAATTTCACAGTATTATTCCAACCTCATAGTGTGGAAATATATAGGCAACTGCCAAAATAAAGGAAACACCAACATAAAGTGTCTTAATAGGGTGTTGGGCCACCACGAGCCAGAACAGCTTCAATGCACCTTGGCATAGATTGTACAAGTGTCTGGAACTCTATTAGAGGGATGCAACACCATTCTTCCAAGATAAATTCCATAATTTGGTGTTTTGTTGATGGTGGTGGAAAATGCGGTCTCAGGCGCCGCTCCACAATCTCCCATCAGTGTTCAATTGGGTTGAGATCTGGTGACTGATTCAGCCATGGCATATGGTTTACATCGTTTTCATGCTCATGCCCTGTGGATGGGGGAATTGTCATCCTATGGGGGCATAGCCATGGTAGCCAAAATAATGGCCAGAATAATGGCCTGCCCAGCATTTTTATACATGACCCTAACATGATGGGATGTTAATTGCTTAATTAACTCAGGAACCACACCTGTGTGGAAGCACCTGCTTTCAATATACTTTGTATCCCTCACTTACTCAAGTGTGTCCATAATTTTGTTACCTGTATATAAAATGCAGAAAAATTACAGTTCTGACTGCACTGGGCCTTTTAGTTACATTTGGTAATACAAAGTCTTATCCATTTGGATTATGCATCTAATCTGCATCTAATCTGACTGTGATTCTGCGCTACCTCCTACCAGGCCTGAAGGTGGTGTATCTCCATGACAATCCCTGGACGTGTGACTGCAACATCAACGGCCTGGTGCGCTGGATGTCCCAGACCAAGGCCAACCTCTCCCCTTTGGAGTCCCTGAGGTGTGTTTCCCCGGCAGGTTACCGCGACAAAGCCCTCAATAGCCTCAAAGACCAGAATCTACGCTGCCGGGCCTAGACTGAAGCCACACCAACCCCTACAATGTGCTGCAATGCCTGCACTAGAGCCACACCAATCTTTAGTCTGTGCTGCCAAGACTAGAGCCAAACCAACCTTTACTCTACACCAGCATCCTGCATTAGCCACGGTCCTGCTACAGAGTTACCTGTTATACATCACTACTCTACTCAGTTATGGTCCAACGACAGCACAGTTACCCATTTCTGTACAACACCTACACTCTTAGAAAAAAGGGTTGCAAAGGGTTTCTTTGAGGAGGGATAGGGTTCTACCAATAACCGTTTTGATCTGAAGAACCCTTTTGGAAGACAAGGGTTCTTTGTAAGGCAAAGGGTTCTACCTAGAACCTTTAACATCATAAGAACCGTTTTTGGAAGAAAGGGTTCTTTGATAATTATTTGGAAGGCAAGAAGGGTTCTTTGGAAAGCAAGAAGGGTTATACATAGAACCATATATCATATTTCCCACCATGCTCTATTGCAGGGTGATTTTCAGAATTGTTTTAATATCTGTGTTTTTGCATGTACATTGATTGATTAATGTTATGCTACACAAAGATAAATAGCATACATTTTTTTAAAACAAATCTAATCTGTTAGTAGTTGGACTTATTTCACCCGTTACTGAGATGGTTGTTCCAGTTTAGATGATTGAGGTAGTCTCAGTATTCAAACTTCCCTACCCTGGCAGTCATTTTGAATGCAGGTTGAGGGTGAAAAAAAATCCACTTGTTGGATATCCTAACTCTGGCTGGATTCCAATAGGAATTAAACATCACTTTGCAAGCCAGCATAATGTGACTTGCAGGCCTGATGTGGCCTGTAAACCAGGAGTTTCCTAACACCACTGTTAGGGTATAACTAGGCCCTCAAAGAAAGGCCTTATGATATACAGTGGGGAGAACAAGTATTTGATACACTGCCGATTTTGCAGGTCTTCCTACTTACAAAGCATGTAGAGGTCTGTAATTTTTATCATAGGTACACTTCAACTGTGAGAGACGGAATCTAAAACAAAAATCCAGAAAATCACATTGTATGATTTTTAAGTAATTAATTTGCATTTTATTGCATGACATAAGTATTTGATACATCAGAAAAGCAGAACTTAATATTTGGTACAGAAAACTTTGTTTGCAATTACAGAGATCATACGTTTCCTGTAGGTCTTGACCAGGTTTGCACATACTGCAGCAGGGATTTTGGCCCACTCCTCCATACAGACCTTCTCCAGATCCTTCAGGTTTCAGGGCTGTCGCTGGGCAATACGGACTTTCAGCTCCCTCCAAAGATTTTCTATTGGGTTCAGGTCTGGAGACTGGCTAGGCCACTCCAGGACCTTGAGATGCTTCTTACGGAGCCACTCCTTAGTTGCCCTGGCTGTGTGTTTCGGGTCGTTGTCATGCTGGAAGACCCAGCCACGACCCATCTTCAATGCTCTTACTGAGGGAAGGAGGTTGTTGGCCAAGATCTCGCGATACATGGCCCCATCCATCCTCCCCTCAATACGTGCAGTCGTCCTGTCCCCTTTGCAGAAAAGCATCCCCAAAGAATGATGTTTCCACCTCCATGCTTCACGGTTGGGATGGTGTTCTTGGGGTTGTACTCATCCTTCTTCTTCCTCCAAACACGGCGAGTGGAGTTTAGACCAAAAAGCTCTATTTTTGTCTCATCAGACGACATTACCTTCTCCCATTCCTCCTCTGGATCATCCAGATGGTCATTGGCAAACTTCAGACGGGCCTGGACATGCGCTGGCTTGAGCAGGGGGACCTTACGTGCGCTGTAGGATTTTAATCCATGACGGCGTAGTGTGTTACTAATGGTTTTCTTTGAGACTGTGGTCCCAGCTCTCTTCAGGTCATTGACCAGGTCCTGCCGTGTAGTTCTGGGCTGATCCCTCACCTTCCTCATGATCATTGATGCCCCACAAGGTGAGAGCTTGCATGAAGCCCGAGACCGAGGGGTGATTGACCGTCATCTTGAACTTCTTCCATTTTCTAATAATTGCGCCAACAGTTGTTGCCTTCTCACCAAGCTGCTTGCCTATTGTCCTGTAGCCCATCCCAGCCTTGTGCAGGTCTACAATTTTATCCCTGATGTCCTTACACAGCTCTCTGGTCTTGGCCATTGGGAGAGGTTGGAGTCTGTTTGATTGAGTGTGTGGACAGGTGTCTTTTATACAGGTAACGAGTTCAAACAGGTGCAGTTAATACAGGTAATGAGTGGAGAACAGGAGGGCTTCTTAAAGAAAAACTAACAGGTCTGTGAGAGCCGGAATTCTTACTGGTTGGTAGGTGATCAAATACTTCTGTCATGCAATAAAATGCAAATTAATTACTTAAAAATCATACAATATGATTTTCTGGATTTTTGTTTTAGATTCCGTCTCTCACAGTTGAAGTGTATTTATGATAAAAATTACAGACCTCTACATGCTTTGTAAGTAGGAAAACCTGCAAAATCGGCAGTGTATCAAATGCTTGTTCTCCCCACTGTATGTAATGTATTGTCATAAATAAGTTAATTTTAAAGGCTAATAAGGCTGGTGGAACCGTTTGTAGAGGGTTCTAGGAAGAACCCTCCAAAGATAAAAGGGTTCTCAGTAGAACCTTTCATAGAGGGTTCTAGGTAAAACCAAACAGGGGGTTCTATGAAGAACCCTACATAAAGGGTTACAGGGAGAAGCCTCTGCAAAAAGTGTTCCTAGCACCAAAAAGGGTTCCCTTATGGGGACAAACAGAAGAACCCTATATGGTTCTACTTAGCACCTTTTTTTCTAAGAGTGTACTGCAGCCATCGTCCAACAACACTGTTGCCTTTTGCTGTGCAACACCCACACTAGCCATGGTCCAGCCACAGACTTACCTGTCATTGTGCAACACCTACGCAGCCACGGCCCAACAACTGACAACTGTACAGTTAGCTATTACAGTACAACCATAAGCCAAAGATATTATAACTGTATAAGCGAAAGAGAAAGAAGAACAAAAAGGGATATGTAATAGCTTACCCTGAGCTTTCTGTAATTGAGGCGTTCAACTTTCCATCAACCCCAAACATATAATTTACATCTTCGTTAAACTTGCTATTATTGAGGCACGTTGAGAAACATGCTTCTGTAATATCCTCTGTAATATTGCATTCATCTGTGCTCCTGTTTTAGTTTCTTAATCTTGCATATTTTATATTATCTGAAGTAAATTAATTTCTAGTGTTTCTTTACAGTAATATTCTATGCTGATATCATCATAACATAAGCTTGTTTTCATGACTCAATATGTATATAAGGCAATTATATTATTCCACAGATATGCAATCATTTTATGCTTATTAGTTTGATATCTTTGACGATTTGCCTATGTTTCTGAGCTGGTCACTGTAGATTGTAGTTAGTTGATCTCCTAATCTAAACATACAGTATCTCATTGTTTCCATTGAGTGAAACATATGCTATTGCATTAGTACAATCCTAAAACAGCATTTACTCAGTCTGTTGTCTAATTGATTTCATACTGTATGTACATTTTGAAATAAAGGCCATTGTGCAATGAACAGCATGTCAACCCTCACAGTGACTGTAGTGCAGTGGTTCTTGTTTATACACATTATTTAATCACATCAAGAGTTATTCAAGCCTTTATACCAACTGCAACATTTTTCAGAAGTTCAGAAAAAGCAGCTATTTTCCGCTCCAACCATTTTTTGGAGAGCAGTGCTGCTTCAAAGAGGGAAAGTAGGTTAAAACGTGTGACGGTAAACTCCCATTACCACCTGAGAAGGAATTCCTCATTGGATTGTTACAGCTGAATAAGCTTCCATAGAAATCCTAGTTCCACCTCCACATTCCAGAGTCAGACAGACTGCTGAGGCAGCACAGACCTGAGCGTCCAGGCAGGCCCTACAACATGGCACAGTTCTGTTTCAAACTGACACTAAACGGCTTTACCTTTACATGGCTGCCTTTCTATATTAGCAGCAACAACATAAGGTAGTGGTATAGTAGGCCTATAGTACATGGTGAAAATAGGCTATTATGTAACTGGCATTCTACAGCTCAGAATTATACTGTACATCAAAGTATTTTTGGATCATCTGTATTGGTATAGAAAATGACAACTAAAAACAAACCAATTATGAACAGTGATGCATAAGAAATAATAAATACATGTCATTTACTAGCTCCAAAAGTATATATGGCTGAATCCTGGTTGTCCATCATCTCACAGTGCTGTTAGAGTAAACCATCAGATGGTGTTGGAAGGAACAGTTGTAAAACCCTGCTAGCCAGGTGCCAACAGGTAAGCTTTCTAATGATGCTTACTCACCTGACCAATCCCAACCACATGCTCCACATTTTGGCATAGGATAGAATCGGTAACATAATCAAGAGCAGAAATACACTGTAGAATATGGGGAATAACAGTGTAGGCTATAATGACCAATATATGGTGTAAATGACCAATATATGGTGCAGTAGTACAGTAAATATGTCATACATGTGGATGGGTATGGCCACTGGTTATATAAGTGTTTTGAAGAAAAACACAAAGTTGGCTGCTCAGAAGTCAGAAAAACGATCCACTAAAATGTGCAGTTTATGCTTAAACAGTAACTTTATAAGAGGTTTTAAAAATAGGTTATATTTGACTCAACGTTCCATGATGTAGAGTAAGGCATTGCTGTAGGCAGAATAGATGGATGCAGTTCAATGCATGATTTATATAATTCACCAATACATTTCTTGGTAGTCCAAAAAATATTGCTACATTGTTTGCTGCCTCCACCCATTCGGGATGCACTGTTTCAGTTTCAATGACTCAATATTTTTGACAAAAACGGATGACTGTAACTAAGGCTGGGAATGTCAATACAATCAAACGAGCAAGGGCAATGATCACAAGTCAGTCATAGGCTAATAGGCTAGTGCACGTGTCAAACACAAGGCCCGTGGGCCGAATAGGATTCACAAGCGAGTATAAATAAGTCAACAGTTGAGTCATCTACTTTATGAAATTACAGCCTGATGCGCTTGCATCGATTAATTCAACTTCAACTGCCCTGCTTTCTTCAATTGCGCTGCTTTCGTGTGTCTCGTTTACAGCGCGCAGCAGAGGGAAAGTGTACAGACAGATGCCACAGTCCTAGCTACACTACTAAAATGTTGCAATCTGGCTTCGGTTTTTCAATCTTGACAATGAATAACCAAAATAATAAACCTGCAACAAAACACCTTTCAAAGGAGAAACATGTAGGCGTATTACAGCAATATTTGAGCAGTAGGCTGGCTACTCAATTACAATATATTTTGAGTGCACCATACAGCAATGCTGCATTCAACCACGCCAGTGATCCATGCGGTGCAAAAAAATTAAAACACGTTTTAAGTTTAAATGTTACAACAACCTATAGCTACGTATTTGTTATTTGGAGTTATTCAATACTTTTTGATTAGGGTCACAGCATATTATGCACATCTGCAAGCAAAGCAGCAATGGCTGGACAAATATTATTTATCTCTTCTTTAGTTTTAATATGTTAAAATGCTCTACAGTGCCTTGCAAAAGTATTCATCCCCCTTGGCGTTTTTCCTATTTTGTTACATTACAACCTGTAATTTAAATTGATTTTTATTTGGATTTCATGTAATGGACATACACAAAATAGTCAAAATTGGTGAAGTTAAATAAATAACTTGTTTCAGAAAATTATAAAAAATAAATAACAGAAAAGTGGTGCGTGCATATGTATTCACCCCCTTTGCTATGAAGCCCCTAAATAAGATCTGGTGCAACCAATTACCTTCAGAGTGTCACATGATCTGTCACATGATCTCAGTATATATACACCTGTTCTGAAAGGCCCCAGAGTCTGCAACACCACTAAGCAAGGGGCACCACCAAGCAAGTGGCATCATGAAGTTTAAGGAGCTCTTCAAACAGGTCAGGGACAAAGTTGTGGAGAAGTACAGATCAGGGATGGGTTATAAAAAAATATCTAAAACTTTGAACATCCCACGGAGAACCATTAAATCCATTATTAAAAAATGGAAAGAATATGGCAGCACAACAAATCTGCCAAAACCAAAACTCACGGACCAGGCAAGGAGGGCATTAATCAGAGAGGCAACAAAGAGACCAAAGATAACCCTGAAGGAGCTGCAAAGCTCCACAGCAGAGACTGGAGTATCTATCCATAGGACCACTTTAAGCTGTACACTCCACAGAGCTGGGCTTTACGGAAGAGTGGCCAGAAAAAAGCCATTGCTTAAAGAAAAAAATAAGCAAACACGTTTGATGTTCGCCAAATGCCATGTGGGAGACTCCCCAAACATATTGAAGAAGGTATTCTGGTCAGATGAGACTAAATTTGAGCTTTTTGGCCATCAAGGAAAACGCTATGTCTGGCACAAACCCAACACCTCTCATCACCCCGAGAACACCATCCCCACAGTGAAGCATGGTGGTGGCAGCATCATGCTTTGGGGATGTTTTTCATCATTTACATTTTTACATTTTTAGTCATTTAGCAGACTGGCAGGGAGTGGGAAACTGGTCAGAATTGAAGGAATGATGGATGGCGCTAAATACAGGGACATCCTTGAGGGAAACCTGTTTCAGTCTTCCAGAGATTTGAGACTGGGACAGAGGTTCACCTTCCAGCAGGACACTGACCCTAAGCATACTGCTAAAGCAACACTCAAATGGTTTAAGGGGAAACATTGAAATGTATTGGAATGGCCTAGTCAAAGCCCAGACCTCAATCCAATTGAGAATCTGTGGTATGACTTAAAGATTGCTGTACACCAGCGGAACCACTCCAACTTGAAGGAGAGAGAATGAGAGTGAGAGAGACAGTAGTAGAGAATGAAACATAGTAGTAGAGGAGGAAGACAACTAGAAAGGACACAGTAGCCTAGTAGAGAGAGGAGACAGCAGTAGCACTTGGCTAGCTACATTTGTGTTTTGTTTTTACATACTGGTAACCAGAGTAGTTCAAGGGAATTCGGGACATGGGTGACTAGTTAACGTTAGCTTGGCTCTCTCTGTGTGTTCGTGCCGTGGGAGGACGGGTTTCTTCGTAGGCAGAAAGCAATGGCTAGCTAGTATGCTAACTATTCTAGCTAACTAACTGGCTGAATAAGTTGACGACGGACTCGCTCAAGCTGTCGGGACTAACCCACAACGTTAGACATGGACACGAATGATCTGCTTGGCGTGTTGACACACTGGTGGTTTGTTGTGGCCGAGTATTGGTGCTAAACCGTGTTGTTGGAGTCCGGCATGCTAGTTGGCTGTGGCGTCATATGACTAGGTGCCCTGGACGGTTTTCACGGAAGAATACTGTACCAAGTTAGCTAGCTGAATAAACTAAGTTAGTCTATTCCTAGAAAACATTGAACCACTGTAGTTTACAACAATTATAGTTTCTGAGGTGGAAGTTGGGAGAGTTATATTTGGGTGTTTCAGTGAAACGTAAGTGAGGGAGGCCCCGCTCTCTCGCTTTCCCAGATGTTTAGTTCATTTCATTCCGATCTCCTTTGCATTATTGTAGCCATTTTCTGTAGCCTGTCAACTATGCCTCTGTCTATCCCTGTTCTCTCCTCTCCGCACAGGCTATACAAACGCCTCACACCGCGTGGCTGCTGCCTCTCTAACCTGGTGGTCCCTGCACGCACGACCCACGTGGAGTTCCAGGTCTCCGGCAGTCTCAGGAACTGCCGTTCTGCGGCCAACAAGGCAGAGTTCATCTCAGCCTATGCTACGCTCCAGTCCCTCGACTTCTTGGCGCTGACGGAAACATGGATTACCACTGAAAACACTGCTACTCCTACTGCTCTCTCCTCGTCTGACCATGTGTTCTCAAATACCCCGAGAGCATCTGGTCAGAGGGGTGGTGGCACAGGAATCCTAATCTCTCCCAAATGGACATTCTCTCTTTTTCCCCTGACCCATCTGTCTATCTCCTCATTTGAATTCCATGCTGTCACAGTCACTAGCCCATTCAAGCTTAACATCCTTGTCATTTATCGCCCTCCAGGTTCCCTTGGAGAGTTCATCAATGAGCTTGACGCCTTGATAAGTTCCTTTCCTGAGGATGGCTCACCCCTCACAGTTCTGGGTGACTTCAACCTCCCTACGTCTACCTTTGACTCATTTCTCTCTGCCTCCTTCTTTCCACTCCTCTCCTCTTTTGACCTCACCCTCTCACCGTCCCCCCCTACTCACAAGGCAGGCAATACGCTTGACCTCATCTTTACTAGATGCTGTTCTTCTACTAATCTCACTGCAACTCCCCTCCATGTCTCCGACCACTACTTTGTATCATTTTCTCTCTCGCTCTCCTCCAACACTACTCACTCTGCCCCTACTCAGATGGCAATGCGCCGTCGCAACCTTCGCTCTCTCTCTCCCGCTACTCTCTCCTCTTCCATCCTATCATCTCTTCCCTCTGCTCAATCCTTCTCCCTCCAATCTCCTGATTCTGCCTCCTCAACCCTCCTCTCCTCCCTTTCTGCATCCTTTGACTCTCTATGTCCCTTATCCTCCCGGCCGGCTCGGTCCTCCCCACCTGCTCCGTGGCTTGACGACTCATTGCGAGCTCACAGAACAGGGCTCCGGGCAGCCGAGCGGAAATGGAGGAAAACTAGACTCCCTGGTCCTGCTCACACTGCCCTACCCTATGCTTTGACTTCTTTCTCCCCTCTCTCTCCAGATGAAATCTTGCGACTTGTGACGGCCGGCCGCCCAACAACCTGCCCGCTTGACCCTATCCCCTCCTCTCTTCTCCAGACCATCTCCGGTGATCTTCTCCCTTACCTCACCTCGCTCATCAACTCATCCTTGACCGCTGGCTATGTCCCTTCCATCTTCAAGAGAGCGAGAGTTGCACCCCTTCTCAAAAAACCAACACTCTGATGTCAACAACTACAGACCAGTATCCCTTCTTTCTTTTCTCTCCAAAACTCTTGAGCGTGCTGTCTCTAGCCAACTCTTTGCTATCTCTCTCAGAATGACCTTCTTGATCCAAACCAGTCAGGTTTCAAAAGACTGGTCATTCAACTGAGACTGCTCTTCTCTGTGTCACGGAGGCTCTCCGCACTGCTAAAGCTAACTCTCTCTCCTCTGCTCTTTTCCTTCTAGACCTGTCTGCTGCCTTTGATACTGTGAACCATCAGATCCTCCTCTCCACCCTCTCCGAGTTGGGCATCTCCGGTGCGGCTCACTCTTGGATTGCGTCCTACCTGACCGGTCGCTCCTACCAAGTGGCGTGGCGAGAATCTGTCTCCACACCACGTGCTCTCACCATGGTGTCCCCCAGGGCTCAGTTCTAGGCCCTCTCCTATTCTCGCTATACACCAAGTCACTTGGCTCTGTCATATCCTCACATGGCCTCTCCTATCATTGCTACGCAGACGACACACAACATCTTTCCCCCTTCTGATAACCAGGTGGCGAATCGCATCTCTGCATGTCTGGCAGACATATCAGTGTGGATGACGGATCACCACCTCAAGCTGAACCTCGGCAAGACGGAGCTGCTCTTCCTCCCGGGGAAGGACTGCCCGTTCCATGATCTCGCCATCACGGTTGACAACTCCGTTGTGTCCTCCTCCCAGAGTGCGAAGAGCCTTGGCGTGACCCTGGACAACACCCTGTCGTTCTCCGCTAACATCAAGGCGGTGACCCGATCCTGTAGGTTCATGCTCTACAACATTCGGAGAGTACGACCCTGCCTTACACAGGAAGCGGCACAGGTCCTAATCCAGGCACTTGTCATCTCCTGTCTGGATTACTGCAACTTGCTGTTGGCTGGGCTCCCTGTCTGTGCCATTAAACCCCTACAACTCATCCAGAATGCCGCAGCCCATCTGGTGTTCAACCTTCCCAAGTTCTCTCACGTCACCCCGCTCCTCCGCACACTCCACTGGCTTCCAGTTGAAGCTCGCATCTGCTACAAGACCATGGTGCTTGCCTACGGAGCTGTGAGGGGAACGGCACCTCCGTATATTCAGGCTCTGATCAGTCCCTACACCCAAACGAGGGCATTGCGTTCATTCACATCTGGCCTGCTGGCCCCCCTACCTCTGCGGAAGCACAGTTCCCGCTCAGCCCAGTCAAAACGGTTCGCTGCTCTGGCACCCCAATGGTGGAACAAGCTCCCTCACAACGCTAGGACAGCGGAGTCACGCACCACCTTCCGGAGACACTTGAAACCCCACCTTTTTAAGGAATACCTTATTCTCCCGAGTGGCGCAGTGGTCTAAGGCACTGCATCGCAGTGCTAGCTGTGCCACTAGAGATCCTGGTTCGAATCCAGGCTCTGTCATAGCCGGCCGTGACCGGAAGACCCATGGGGTGACACACAATTGGCCCAGCGTCGTCCAGGGTAGGGGAGGGAATGGCCGGCAGGGTTGTGGGTTCGTTTCCCACGGGGGGCCAGTATGAAAAAATAAAAATAAATAAATAATAATGTTTGCACTCACTAACTGTAAGTCGCTCTGGATAAGAGCGTCTGCTAAATGACGTAAATGTAAATGTAAGGAGCTGGACAAAAATCCCAGTGGCTAGATGTGCCAAGCTTATAGAGACATACCCCAAGATACTTGCAGCTGTAATTGCTGCAAAAGGTGGCTCTACAAAGTATTGACTTTGGGGGGGGGGTGAATAGTTAAGCACGCTCAAGTTTTCTGTTTCACAAAAAAAAAATGTTGCATCTTCAAAGTGGTAGGCTTGTTGTGTAAATCAAATGATACAAACCCCCCAAAAATCCATTTTAATTCCAGGTTGTAAGGCAACAAAATAGGAAAAATGCCAAAGGGGGTGAATACTTTCGCAAGCCACTGTATGTACATAAGTGGACATTATAAAGGGCCATATTCCTTCTAACAGAACAATGGCCATATGTCTGACCTGCACATATTTTCAATATGGCCTGTGCGCTGATTGATTTTGACACCCCTGGGCTAGCATATCTATGTATGTAGCTAGCTATTTATTTGGCAGAATCTTCACAAATTGCTTACCATACGTCATTCCCAAACATTCCATGAATTCATGAAAATGTGAAAATGACCATATCTAAGTGCTCTCTTGTCAGAAAATGTAAAAACAAAATCATATTCTTCCTGGGGGATGTATATGAACAGATTTTAATAAGATTTCATGTTGCTAAAAAGCTGTCAGTTCCACTTTAAAGTCAAGAGGGCTACTGCTCCAAATCACTTTGACACATTGAATCTAGAACATAAAGCTTTATGAGGAGGTTTACTCTCAACCCCATAACAAACTAGAGGTGTCAAACAGAATCTGTTGTTGTCACATTGTAGCCAAAGGCACATTGCACACAAAGCTGTACATTTCTTCAACCAAGAACACAAGAGACACATCGCACTGTGCTGCAAATCCTTCTGTACAAGATGCATCTGTAACATCCCATTTTCCACATGGTTACCATGGAAACCCTTACTTATGGTTGCGACTCCCATGGTTGGGCTGCTTTTTTATGCTTCTCCTGCATAGCTGGCTGTCAGTTGTTTAACCTTCCTTCAACTACCTCTCATAAATCTATACATGCATTGGAAAATCATTGTTGAAGTGGTGGGAAATACAACACTATTACTATATGAATTCAAATAAACCAGTCAACTGAATTGACGAAACATGCTTAACATCAAAAGGGTTTGTAAGGTAATTTCAAACCTTTATAGGACAAACACGGTTGAATAAAATATTGTATTCTACAGTCTTAGAAAAAAGGGATCAAATCAAATCAAATCAAATTTTATTGGTCACATGCGCCGAATACAACAGGTGCAGACATTACAGTGAAATGCTTACTTACAGCCCTTAACCAACAGTGCATTTATTTTAAACAAAAAAGTAAGAATAAAACAACAACAAAAAAGTGTTGAGAAAAAAAGAGCAGAAGTAAAATAAAGTGACAGTAGGGAGGCTATATATACAGTAAAATAAAGTGACAGTAGGGAGGCTATATATACAGGGGGGTACCGTTGCATAGTCAATGTGCGGGGGCACCGGCTAGTTGAGGTAGTTGAGGTAATATGTACATGTGGGTAGAGTTAAAGTGATTATGCATAAATACTTAACAGAGTAGCAGCAGCGTAAAAAGGATGGGGTGGGGGGGCAGTGCAAATAGTCCGGGTAGCCATGATTAGCTGTTCAGGAGTCTTATGGCTTGGGGGTAGAAGCTGTTGAGAAGTCTTTTGGACCTAGACTTGGCACTCCGGTACCGTTTGCCGTGCGGTAGCAGAGAGAACAGTCTATGACTAGGGTGGCTGGAGTCTTTGACAATTTTGAGGGCCTTCCTCTGACACCGCCTGGTATAGAGGTCCTGGATGGCAGGGAGCTTTGCCCCAGTGATGTACTGGGCCGTACGCACTACCCTCTGTAGTGCCTTGCGGTCAGAGGCCAAGCAGTTGCCATACCAGGCGGTGATGCAACCAGTCAGGATGCTCTCGATGGTGCAGCTGTAGAATTTTTTGAGGATCTGAGGACCCATGCCAAATCTTTTTAGTCTCCTGAGGGGGAATAGGCTTTGTCGTGCCCTCTTCACGACTGTCTTGGTGTGTTTGGACCATGATAGTTCGTTGGTGATGTGGACACCAAGGAACTTGAAGCTCTCAACCTGTTCCACTACAGCCCCGTCGATGAGAATGGGGGCGTGCTCAGTCCTCTTTTTTTTCCTGTAGTCCACAATCATCTCCTTTGTCTTGGTCACGTTGAGGGAGAGGTTGTTGTCCTGGCACCACACGGCCAGATCTCTGACCTCCTCCCTATAGGCTGTCTCATCGTTGTCGGTGATCAGGCCTACCACTGTTGTGTCGTCGGCAAACTTAATGATGGTGTTGGAGTCGTGCCTGGCCATGCAGTCATGGGTGAACAGAGAGTACAGGAGGGGACTGAGCACGCACCCCTGAGGGGCCCCCGTGTTGAGGATCAGTGTGGCAGATGTGTTGTTACCTACCCTTACCACCTGGGGGCGGCCCGTCAGGAAGTCCAGGATCCAGTTGCAGAGGGAGGTGTTTAGTCCCAGGATCCTTAGCTTAGTGATGAGCTTAGAGGGCACTATGGTGTTGAATGCTGAGCTGTAGTCAATGAATAGCATTCTCACGTAGGTGTTCCTCTTGTCCAGGTGGGAAAGGGCAGTGTGGAGTGCGATAGAGATTGCATCATCTGTGGATCTGTTGGGGCGGTATGCAAATTGGAGTGGGTCTAGGGTTTCTGGGATTATGCTGTTGATGTGAGCCAAGACCAGTCTTTCAAAGCACTTCATGGCTACAGACGTCAGTGCTACGGGTCGGTAGTCATTTAGGCAGGTTATCTTAGAGTTCTTGGGCACGGGGACTATGGTGGTCTGCTTGAAACATGTTGGTATTACAGACTCAGTCAGGGACATGTTGAAAATGTCAGTGAAGACACTTGCCAGTTGGTCAGCACATGCTCGGAGTACACGTCCTGGTAATCCGTCTGGCCCTGCGGCCTTGTGAATGTTGACCTGCTTAAAAGTCTTACTCACATCGGCTACGGAGAGCGTGATCACATAGTCGTCCGGAACAGCTGGTGCTCTCATGCATGCTTCAGTGTTGCTTGCCTCGAAGCGAGCATAGAAGTGGTTTAGCTCGTCTGGTAGGCTTGTGTCACTGGGCAGCTCGCGGCTGTGCTTCCCTTTGTAGTCTGTAATAGTTTTCAAGCCCTGCCACATCCGACGAGCGTCAGAGCCAGTGTAGTATGATTCAATCTTAGACCTGTATTGACTCTTTGCCTGTTTGATGGTTCGTCGGAGGTCATAGCGGGATTTCTTATAAGCGTCCGGGTTAGAGTCCCGTTCCTTGAAAGCGGCAGCTCTACCCTTTAGCTCAGTGCGGATGTTTCCTGTAATCCATGGCTTCTGGTTGGGGTATGTACGTACGGTCACTGTGGGGACGACATCATCGATGCACTTATTGATGAAGCCAGTGACTGATGTGGTGTACTCCTCAATGCTGTCTGAAGAATCCCGGAACATGTTCCAGTCTGTGCTAGCAAAACAGTCCTGTAGCTTAGCATCTGCGTCATCTGACCACTTTTTTATTAGCCGAATCACTGGTGCTTCCTGCTTCAGTTTTTGCTTGTAAGCAGGAATCAGGAGGATAGAGTTATGGTCAGATTTGCCAAATGGAGGGCGAGGGAGAGCTTTGTATGCGTCTCTGTGTGTGGAGTAAAGGTGGTCTAGAGTTTTTTCCCCTCTGGTTGCACATTTAACATGCTGGTAGAAATGAGGTAGAACGGATTTAAGTTTCCCTGCATTAAAGTCCCCGGCTACTAGGAGCGCTGCATCTGGATGAGCGTTTTCCTGTTGATTAATGGCCTTGTACAACTCATTCAGTGCAATCTTAATGCCAGCATTGGTTTGTGGTGGTAAATAGACAGCTATGAAAAATATAGATGAAAACTCTCTTGGTAAATAGTGTGGTCTACAGCTTATCATAAGATACTCTACATCAGGCGAGCAAAACCTCGAGACTTCCTTAGTATTTGATTTTGTGTACCAGCTGTTGTTTACAAATATACACAGACCGCCGCCCCTTGTCTTACCAGAGTTAGACGTTCTGTCCTGCCGATGTAGCGTATAGCCTGCTAGCTGAATGTTGTCATTGTTGTCGTTCAGCCACGACTCCGTGAAACATAAGATATTACAGTTTTTAATGTCCCGTTGGTAGGATAACCGTAATCTTAAATCGTCAATTTTATTCTCAAAAGATTGAACGTTGGCTAATAGGATTGATGGGAGAGGCAGTTTACTCGTTCGCCGTCGGATCCTTACAAGGCACCCGGATCTGCGTCCACGATATCTCCGTCTCTTCCTCACGCGAATGACGGGGATCTGGGCCTTGTTGGGTGTCTGTAGAATATCCTTCGCGAACGCCTCGTTGAAGAAAAAGTCTTCGTCCAATACCAGGTGAGTAATCGCTGTCCTGATATCCAGAAGCTCTCTTTGGTTATAAGAGACGATGGCAGAAACATTATGTACAAAATAAATTACAAATAACGCGGAAAAACACACATAATAGTACAATTGGTTAGAGGGCTGTAAAACGGCAGCCATCTTCTTCCAAAACGGCAGCCATCTTCTTCCAAAAGGGTTATTCGGCTGTCCCCATAGGATAACCCTTTTTGTTCCAGGTAGAACCCTTTTTGGTTACAGGTAGAACTCTTTTGGATTCCATGTAGAACCCTCTGTGGAAAGGGCTCTACATGGAACCAAAAAGGGATCTTCAAAGGGTTCTCCTTTGCACCTTTTTAATAGTGTACTGTACGTAGAATTGGGCTGCAGACAACAGCCCATGGGCCATGTTGTAATATCTGTTGTCTGATATACTTCACAACCCACTCTCACATTCCCATCATGATGGATCAGGCCAGGGACAGCTGACAGGGTTGGAGAGGCAGCTCAAAACTCATAAAGATAAATAAACAAGTTAATTACATTTGGGTTAATGCGTGGATGTTGCAAAATCAGCGGCTGCAATTCTAAATTGTGTGGCAAGCTGCACTTGGATAGAACAGATCACAGAGAGGGGAAAGCTGTAGAAAGACTTGGTTGATAAACTATGTTGATGTAAAATACTACTGTAGCAGGCCTGAGGACAACACACTGTTATTGTGACAGCATTTTAAATAATATGAATGTCCTTGTGATACCATTATGATCCTGTCAGTATGGTTCAAATGTTATAATTTTGTATCTCCCACCCCCTACTACTTCCTCTCATAAATGGTTTATTTAAATTAAGTAAAAATCTGCATTAATTCTCTGAAATGTTCCTCTGGAGGGTTCATTTTGATGACTGAAACATTAAAAACGCTGAATTCATGGTACTTAATGAGCTTGATGATTAAATTGACTGGTGAGTACAGAGAGTGTAAGGGTTGGTGTGAGGTGTGACCCAGGTGTGGTGCAGGATAGACAGTAAGCAGTAGGCAAGGATGGTGAAACAAGGATCTTTACTGGTGGTCCAAAAGCCAGGATACAAAACAACGGACTATTCACGAAACAAATGAGGAGCACATAGGTCTCCAAAAAACAGGTTGACAGCAAGCAATACAAAATACTAACTCTGACTGGAAAAACACAATGACACAGGGAGAACACTTCTCGAGTACCTGTAACTCCGTCACGTGATCCGACACTGATATGTACTGCTTGACATCAAGGAACTAGCAGAGAAAACTGAGCAAGGGAACACAGGGAAGTGAGGGCAAAAATACACAGGTGAATCAGATAGCCACAGGTGACACCAATAGGCATATAATTAGTCCCGACTGTGAGTGAGGAGGTGCCTATGGTCAGAGGGTGACACCTAGTGGGTCGCTCCGGAACTGAGACCCACTCCTGTAACAAGAGAGTGTGTTTAACTACCAGCAAACGCTCTCTGATAGTTCAAGGGTATGCCAGAACACTTCCCTCTTTGTACATGGAGGAGTGTTCAGGTTCACACTTCAATGCTTTCACGAATTTAAAACATGCTGATAGCCCCCGTTGTGGGATTCAGAATTAATGAAATGTAGACTTTTCTTAGTAGTCAAAAGTTGACAGTTGAATGTTACCACATACCGTTCAGCAGTAAGTACCTGTACGTCAGTAGGTTGTTCTGCTTCAGTGTAAGAGTGTAAAAATGCAACTTTTTAGTAATTAATTTAGGCCTGTAAATTTGAGAGACACATGAGCTTAAGGAAAGGATGTTGAGGGTTGCTTTAGCTCTTCTTGTGCCAAAACTTCAACCCAAACGTACAGAAGGAAACATCAAGCTTGTCATATTGATTTGAAACACGTAGAATCATATTAATCTAACATGCTTATTACTGATTTAACATGACTACATAATGCAGGAGAACACAACACTTAAACTGGGGATGCTCAGGACTGAGAAGCACAGTATTTAGGAAGTCTTCATGGCTACACATAAAGTATTTGGCTAGTAATAACACAATGGTGTCTTGAAAATGTGCATTATTTGTCCTTCCACTAAAAATCACTTTTAGCATGAATATGTTTTGGGTCTGATCTCCCTTGACTTTAATGCATGATTAAAGGGTATAGAAAACACAATAAAAGTCGACAAATTGCGGAGATATAGCCCCGGATGCCAGATTACGTTCAAGTTATATCTACATCTCACTGTGAGATGAATTAGGAAACATTTCATTCCCACACAAAGCTATTCAATATTAAATGAACATTAAATAACTTGTAAATGGGATTGCAAGGGTTGGCAGACCCACAACAGGGACACACTTATGACCAGGGCATCTCACCATGCAGTAAGAGATTGTAGAAGAGCAGACATAAAACAGACCCAAAACAGTAGAAAATGTGTCTACCACTACAATCCTATAGTCTAGGTCTAGGAAGTCTAGAGTTATCTTAGAAAACTTCATTTCAGTTCTCTCCAAGCAAAAGTCTCAGTCTGGCACCAAGGATACAGCATCATTACAAGGCCAGTTTGGGTTTGAAATTTGTTCAACCCCTGAATGTTTGTCCAATTACTTGAATTTCTCTCAGAATTTCTCATGGATAGAGTGGTTCCTCTCCAATGGTCAGGTAATCTAGATCCTAGCATCTCAGACGATTAGATCTGGCCTTAGATGTAGTTGGACCAATTCTCCAGTTAATATACTGTACTAATACTCCAGTACTAAAGCCAAGTTGTTTCTGGATGGAGTACTGTTAAACAGAGTCTCTGTTGTCTCTAAAGTATGAGAATTGCACTTTTTGAACACAAGCTACTCGAAAATTAAATGTTCTTAGTAAATGATTCATGCTCCTAATATATTTATAGATGCATCCGTGCATTCAACGATGATTGACATGGATTAAATTAATTTAGAGTGATTAGATACAGTTAGATAACGTCTGCAGATTACCTTCTTAAAATGCTATGAAAAATGAATTAGTGACGATGAAAGAATTGCATTTATGCCAATCATGATTGTCACTGTAAATTATTAATAACACTATTGTTACTCCCAAGACACATTTTGTATGATGATGGTGATGCCTGTTACCTGCTAAGTGATTAATATTCATACACAGATTAATAATACCTGCTTTGCCCCACCTGTAACAACATCACACATCTCTCCCTTGTATTGCCTGTATCATGAGCTGATATTTAATTGAGGAAATTCTTTCATCAAACCAGGCTTTCTGAGAAAACTGGAGCAGAATAATACTGAACTAGGGATTATTTTGGTCTCTTAGCTAACTACTAAACATATCTGCATGTGTCAGCAATTTATTCTAATCTCCTTCTACTATTCTGACGCTCACACTAAAGCCATGAATGGAATCAGGAGGCGATCAAGGGAGGAAATCTACAGATGAAAGGACTGAGCCAAAACACAGGGAGGAAGAGGTCAATCAGTAAGTTAGTTAGTGACTTATACAACAGAGTCATTCCTGTCCATTAGGCCAGTCCACTTCAACATACTTACCTTCTTATTCTTATGATTTAGCGTAGGGCTCATTTCAGTTCATGGTGAGATCTCCTCACTACTCAGAATGGGATGGAGAGATTGAAGAAGATTGATTGATGGAGAGATTGTGGAGAGGGCTGTAAACACTGTTTGTCTTCAGCACTAGAAGGCAATTCTTCTCTGCTCTGGTAGCACTTATTCGCTTGAAATCACAAAATAATAACTTTGTGCTGTGAGGGATTAAAACCATGTTAATGGCCTGTTGTCCTTTCATTGCTGGGGTTAGCTACATTACGAGCTGGCAGGCACACCAGTGGGATTTTTCACATTGAAAAGCCATTGCTAAAAGATGTCAGTCAGCTTTTTTTCCAGCAGGTGCAGCAGATAACATATCCAGGAAGCGAATGGGAGCTGATGTAGCAGCAGAAGAAAGAGAGGCTGTCTCAGAACGGTCTCCCATAATGAATCCAGTGGGAGGTGATTACAGAGCAGAAAATAAAACCCTGTTACGTTTCCCATGCAGTGCCTCTCCTCTCCTCTCCTTCCCAAACATTTGCTACTGCTACTGGGAGATCTGCCTCTAATAACATGGTTTGCCTTATAGGTGTGTGGATTGATATGCTGGAGACGTGTCCCACACACACACAGTCATATTGGCAAGCTGACCTGGAGTTCACAGTCAAGTGAAGATAATGACAATTGAGTGGTATTTGGCGGTCAGGGTAGACTAATTTTGTACAGTGATGCCAGAGCCTCATTAAATGAATGGTTGCTTTTCAACACCCACAGGGAATATGCACAGTCATTCATACAGAGCATGGAATGTGTGAAAAATAAGGGGCTTGTTTTTGTGTGCAATTTCCCAAATTTGACATCTTGACAACCATTTCTATTTTTGTGAGGTCTTATGAATATGCTCACAGAAGCATCAACAGCGGTCTTACTGAGCATGACAATAGTGATAAGAGAGGGGGAAATCAGGGGGGAGAGAGAGAAGGAGAGAGGTAGAGAGAAGAGAGTGAGAGAGGGAGAAAGAAATGGACAGAGAGATAAATCAGGAGAGAGAGAAAATCAGGGGGGAGGGGAAGAGAGAAAGAGACAGAGAGAGAGGAGAGAAAGAGACTTAACATCTAACGAACTAAGAAGCCAAATTCGAGAGGGTAAAATGGCGGACTGAACACAGCGGTGCAGATCGCCTCAAGATAAAATCGTAATATTCAATATCTGTAAGTTAGACTAAATATTAGCACTTAACATACTCGTGGGTAATAACCTTCAATCTGGATAACAACACAAAACAAATCATAAGGCTAGAGAAATGTATCGACAAATATTACGTAAACAAGCAACACACAAACATGACGGAGAGTAAACAAGGAGAACCAATCTCCAAAAGAAAACGCGTCTCCTCAACAGACACAGACGATTTATGCTTTTCACCACCGGGAATGGTAAGGGTGGAAACTGATCTGTTAAAATCGATACATGACAAACTGGGCATACTTGAATTAGTCAGTAAAGATATAGAGGAGTTGAAGGACTCGAGATGAGTGACGAAAATGCCGCGACAATGGAGAAAGAAACAAACAAGATAAAAGGCACAGTCAATAAGATTGGATGTTAATGAACTTAAAAATAACATATTTCTGAGAGAAGCCATACTTGACATTCAGACTAGATCTATGAGAGAAAATCTGGTACTTACTGGTATCCAAGAAAAAGTATGGTGAAGGAATTCCTTCTTACAGCGCTTCAAATCCCACTCGACAAAATCCAACTTGAAGGTGTACACCGTTTCAGACAGAAAGGACAGAGATATGAGCGCCCAATCGTTGCCAAATTTGCTTTCTTTAAAGATAAAACAATGGTTAAAAGCCTGGGTAAGACTCGCTGGCACGACAATAGGCATGAATGAGTAGTTCCCGAAATAAATTGCTGAACGGCCCAAATGTTTGTACCCAATCTTCAAGGAGAATAGATTAAAAGGGAAACGTGTAGCTCTCATAGTCGATAAACTGTATATTGATAACCAAATGTTCAGAGACACAAAGACTACTCCATGGCTATTCTAAATATTACAAAGTTCCCAATACTAGCCATGGTAGGGATTGTAATAAAAAATACATATATAGAAAAGCAATACAATACAACAATTATATATATTTTTAAAAAATTTTTGGGGGTGTAGATCAGCTTAATATTGCAGATAGATTGTAACTTCCATCAATGTAATTGTCTGCATCACTTCCAATCCCCCATGTTTTTTTATATACAGTGGGGAGAACAAGTATTTGATACACTGCCGATTTTGCCGGTTTTCCTACTTACAAAGCATGTAGAGGTCTGTAAAACAAAAATCCAGAAAATCACATTGTATGATTTTTAAGTAATTAATTTGCATTTTATTGCATGACATAAGTATTTGATACATCAGAAAAGCAGAACTTAATATTTGGTACAGAAACCTTTGTTTGCAATTACAGAGATCATACGTTTCCTGTAGGTCTTGACCAGGTTTGCACACACTGCAGCAGGGATTTTGGCCCACTCCTCCATACAGACCTTCTCCAGATCCTTCAGGTTTCGGGGCTGTCGCTGGGCAATACGGACTTTCAGCTCCCTCCAAAGATGTTCTATTGGGTTCAGGTCTGGAGACTGGCTAGGCCACTCCAGGACCTTGAGATGCTTCTTACGGAGCCACTCCTTAGTTGCCCTGGCTGTGTGTTTCGGGTCGTTGTCATGCTGGAAGACCCAGCCACGACCCATCTTCACTGCTCTTACTGAGGGAAGGAGGTTGTTGGCCAAGATCTTGCGATACATGGCCCCATCCATCCTTCCCTCAATACGGTGCAGTCGTCCTGTCCCCTTTGCAGAAAAGCATCCCCAAAGAATGATGTTTCCACCACCATGCTTCATGGTTGGGATGGTGTTCTTGGGGTTGTACTCATCCTTCTTCTTCCTCCAAACACGGTGAGTGGAGTTTAGACCAAAAAGCTCTATTTTTGTCTCATCAGACCACATGACCTTCTCCCATTCCTCCTCTGGATCATCCAGATGGTCATTGGCAAACTTCAGACGGTCCTGGACATGCACTGGCTTGAGCAGGGGGACCTTGCGTGCGCTGCAGGATTTTAATCCATGACGGCGTAGTGTGTTACTAATGGTTTTCTTTGAGACTGTGGTCCCAGCTCTCTTCAGGTCATTGACCAGGTCCTGCCGTGTAGTTCTGGGCAGATCCCTCACCTTCCTCATGATCATTGATGCCCCACGAGGTGAGATCTTGCATGGAGCCCCAGACCGAGGGGTGATTGACCGTCATCTTGAACTTCTTCCATTTTCTAATAATTGCGCCAACAGTTGTTGCCTTCTCACCAAGCTGCTTGCCTATTGTCCTGTAGCCCATCCCAGCCTTGTGCAGGTCTACAATTTTATCCCTGATGTCCTTACACAGCTCTCTGGTCTTGGCCATTGTGGAGAGGTTGGAGTCTGTTTGATTGAGTGTGTGGACAGGTGTCTTTTATACAGGTAACAAGTTCAAACAGGTGCAGTTAATACAGGTAATGAGTGGAGAACAGGAGGGCTTCTTAAAGAAAAACTAACAGGTCTGTGAGAGCCGGAATTCTTACTAGTTGGTAGGTGATCAAATACTAATGTCATGCAATAAAATGCAAATTAATTACTTAAAAATCATACAATGTGATTTTCTGGATTTTGTTTTAGATTCCGTCTCTCACAGTTGAAGTGTACCTATGATAAAAATTACAGACCTCTACATGCTTTGTAAGTAGGAAAACCTGCAAAATCGGCAGTGTATCAAATACTTGTTCTCCCCACTGTATATATATATATATATACATATATATATATATATATATATATATATATATACATATATACATACATACATACATACATACATACATACATACATACATACATACATACACAAATACATACATATACATATATATATATATATATATATATATATATATATATACATATATATATATATATATATATATATATATATATATATATATATATATACATACACCTACACATACATACACATATACACACATACACAAACACATACATACATACATACATACATACATACATACATACATACATACTGTACACATACATATCCTTTAAAAAAAAAAATATATTCCTCTTTATTACTTTCCAACCCCGCCACCCTTTCCCCACTTGGAGTAAACTAGTGAACAACAACGCCTAGGCCTCTACTTCCAGCCCATACCCACTATCTACATTTTATGGACAATTTTACAGTAATTACATTTTGTTTGTTCTTTCTCCTGAACTTCTTCTACTCTCAACCTCTCCGATCATTTTCATGATGTCCATCCGGTTTGCTTCTATATGCCATATCTTTCTAACTGTGCTCCTTCAAAAAAGCTCCCAACCTACAACCCATACACTTATTATGGACACAGCGTGCCTACATTATTAGTTATCTTGTTTGTTGTTAGTTGTTATTAGTCCCATCCTTCAATTCCATTCAACACCTCCCATCTATCTTTTAACACCATCCATATAGGATTTCTATTTGCCATATATATTTCAACTGTACTGTGATGTCTTACAAAAGTTCTGAACCTTTCTATTCTCATTGTTTCTACAGATTGTGAATTGAAAATAAACATTTTTGCTAATAGTATTATTATGTTATTGATCGATTGACTATGACTTTTCAGATCACCCAGTAGTGCTATCTGCAGGGTTAGCTCCAGGTAAATATTGCAGTCCTTTAGCCATTCCTGGACCTGTGTCCAAAAACAAGCTACAAATGGACAGTACCAAAACAAATGATCTAATGATTCTGTCTCTTTGCAGCAAAATCTGTAGAGCTGGGAAGATTGTATCCCCCATATAAAAAACATTCTATTGGTAGCAATAATTTTATATAATAATTTAAATTGAAAGATTCTATGTTTTGAATCCGGTGTCATTTTGCGTATCAGTTCATAAACACTATGCCATGGGATCAGTACGTCAAAAATCTCTGTCGTTTCTGGAGGATTAAATTGAAATTGCAACCAACTTTCTATGGATTGTTTTAGAAGTAGTGATATCTGGGAGTTGATTTCCTTTTCAAATAACTGAAAGTGAGTGGTTGTAATCTGAATAAAGGGAAAAAAGCCATTCTTGAACATTGGGTGAGACAGTTTTACTAATTTGCTAGAGAACCAGTTCGGATTGAAGTATAACTTTTGTATGACTGAAGCTTTTAGTGATAGGTCTAATGCTTTAATATTTAATAATTTCTGTCCTCCGAATTCATATTCATTATATAAATAGGCCCGTTTAATTTTGTCTTGCTTGCCGTTCCAAATAAAATTGAATATTTTTTTCTCATATAATTTAAAAACTGTTCGCTAGGCGTAGGCAAGGCCATAAGCAAATAGGTAAACTGGGATAATACTAAAGAGTTAATCAGGGTGATTTTTCCACAAATTGACAGGCACCCATGGTAGCAAGATCTTATCTAATTTTGCTAACTTTCTATTATAATTTATTGAAGTTTCCTTTGGGATATGTATTCCGAGTATATCCACATCACCATCAGACCATTTTATTGGTAAACTACATGGCAATATAAAAATTGTATTTTTTATTGATCCAATACGTAATATAGTACATTTGTCATAATTTGGTTGTAATCCAGAGAGGTTAGAACATGTATCTACAATACAACAATTGTTAAATAAATAAACTACAACTAAACTGTAAAATTCTAGATAGAGAATGTTGGAAAATAATTAGTATTAGACTTTCCATTTATAGTATTTTATAAACAGATAAGACCGCATTAGAAGAAAGGATAATTAGTGAAATAATACATCTTCAAATATAAGGAACAGGAACACAAATGTACTCAATCAACATGGTAGAGATAAAACACAGCAAACAGAGGACATAGAAAGCACAGTATGTGGGTATGTGCGGATGTATTGTGATGGAAGGTGAGTGTGTGTTTTTGTGTTTGGAAAAGTGTGGAGTTAAGTGAGTCAAAAAGGAAAATGGTTGCAGATCCCGGAGCCCATGTGTGTTTGTGAGCAGGGGTTGTGAGAGAGAGCTTTCAATTTTGTGCAGATATGGGATATACATTTTAAAATAAATTATAAACATAGTTTATTTATTTATTGTCCTATCATGATGGAACGGTCCCCAACCCTATACCCTAGACACCCACCTGAGTGACCCATACACTAAGGAGAAGTCCTTATCTGTTTTATGGGCCTACTGTAAGTAGCCTATACGCAGCCAAATCAGAAAGATGAGTGCAGTCAGAGACCCACTAAAGCAGCACCGCCCCCTCAAGATTCTGAGCCTGCCTGGCAGGGTTGGTCCTACAAAGCCAAAGCCCCCTGATGGGTGAGCATAATATACAAGGAAATTCTCAAAGCTGCTAATGAGAACCTTGACGACCTTGTACCTAGCCGGTGGGCACTAGCTGCAGTAACCCATGGGGAGGGGTTCACACTCGGACAATCAGAGAGGGGGCATATTATTGTCGCCCCAGTGGCACAAAATAATCAAAGGTCTGACTGCACAGAGATGCTTGGGAAAATGGTCACAACGGGGGACCAGCGTGTGTGTGTTTCAGGGGAATTGACAATGGTTAATCAAATCTCCCCATTTCTGCTCAATTTTGCATGCCTTCTCAAACAGCTGCAACTGTATTTGCATTCGTAAATCCTTTCTTGAGTTGGGCTCAGGGATGGAACAACTGTTAAGCATCTGAGTTTATGGTTGTTTGTGGGGGATAGGGGTTGAGTGTGTATGAGTGTGTTCTTTATTACTACTATTTTAAAGAGTGTGCAAAGCTGTAATCAAGGCTAAGGGTGGCTATTAGAAGAATCTCAAATATAAAATATATTTTGATTTGTTTAACACTTTTTTGGTTACTACATGATTCCATGCACTTACGGAAATCACAAATGTCATGAATATATTAGAACTAGTAGATATGTGGAGGCTTAAATATCCTGATCTAGTGAGGTTTACATGGTGAAGGCTCAATCAAGCCAGTCGTCTTGACTACTTTCTTATGTCATTCTCTCTGGCACCAAAAGTTTAAAAAGTGTTGATAGGGGACAGAATGCGGTCGGACCATCAAATAATTGGCATATATATTGCTCTTGCAGAATTTCCACGTGTGCGAGGATATTGGAAATTTAATCAAAGCCTATTGGATGATAATTGTTTTAACTAACACAGAAGAATTTATAACTTACTTTTTTCAGACATAACATACTGTAGGTACAGCAGATCACCTTATTGTATGGGACACTTTTAAATGTGCCCTTAGAGGCCATGCAATTTAGTACTCATCTCTAAAACTAAAGCAATTTAGGTCAAAAGAGTCCATATTAACAAAGAAAATGGAAGGACTAACAGTACAGATAGATAGCAATAAAAACTGTACCATAGAGGCTCAGAATAAGTTAGAGGAAAAACAAAAATAAATGGAGGAACTTATTCATGAAAGATCAAATGTAATATATTATAAAATATAAAGCGAACTGGATGGAATATGGGGAAAAATGCACCAAATTCTTTAAAAATCTTCAACATAGAAATGCTACCAAAAATAATTTACTGAAACTGGTTACAAATGACGTAGTCACCCATGATTCACCAAACAATATTTTGAAAGAGGAAGTAAAGTACTTTAAGCATACGTTTTAGTTTTAGTCTCCTCCATCTCCACTAACTGAAGTTAATTGTATGGATTTTTTTTCTATTAATAATGTAAAATTAACAGCTGTACAGAAAGACTCATGTGAAGGCCAAATTACAGAGGAAGAACTTCTTGATGAAATTAAAGCCTATAAATCCGGGAAAAATCCAGGGCTGGATGGCATACCAAACCTTTTTTGATATACTCAGAGGAAAGTTATTAGCATTTTTTAACCACTCCTATATAAATGGTAGATTATCAGACACTCAACAAGAAGGTCTGATTTAATTATTACTGAAACAGGATCCAAGTGGTAAATATAAATATCCAGTCCATTAAAAAAATTGGAGGCCTCTTACAATTCAGTGTTGTGATGCAAAAATTCTAGCAAAATGCATAGCGCATAGAATTAAAAAGGTTTTGTCGGATATCATTCATCCTAATCAGACAGGTTTTTTACATGGACGATACATTGGAGATAATATAAGACAAGTACTGGAAACAATAGAACACTATGAAAAATCTGGTAAACCAGGCCTGGTATTCATAGCTGACTTTGAAAAGGCATTTGTTTATAGTTTATATATAAATGCCTGTAATATTTCAACTTTGGAGAATCTCTTCTAAAATGGGTTAAAGTTATGTATAGTAACCCTAGGTGTGAAATAGTAAATAATGGCTACTTCTGAGAAAGTTTTAAACTGTCAAGAGGAGTAAAACAAGGTTGTCCACTATCGGCATATCTATTTATTATTGCCATCGAAATGTTAGCTGTTAAAATCAGATCCAACAATAATATCAAGGGGTTAGAAATCCAGTGCTTAAAAAACAAAGGTGTCATTGTACGCTGATGATTCATGTTTTCTTTTAAATCCACAATTTGGATCTAGAGGATCTAGATACTTTTTCTAATCTTTCTGGATTACAACCAAATTAAGATAAATGTACTATATTACATATGGGATCACAAAAAAATAAAACGTTTACATTACCGTGTAGTTTACCAATAAAATGGTCTGACGGTGATGTGGACATACATATCCCGAAATAAATAAATGATCTCACTACAATACATTTTAATAAACAGTTAGCAACAATAGATAAGATCTTGCTACCAGGGAAAGGAAAATTCCTGTCTATTTGTGGAAAAATCACCCGGATTAACTCTTTAGTCATATCCCAGTTTACCTATTTGCTTATGGTTTTGCATATACCTAGCGACCTGTTTTTTAAATTATATGAGCAAAAAATATTCAATTTAATTTGGAATGGCAAGCCAGACAAAATTAAAAGGGCCTATTTATATAATGAATATGAATTCGGAGGGCAGAAATGATTAAATATTAAAGCATTAGACCTCTCACTAAAGGCGTCAGTCATACAAAAGTTATACTTAAATCCGAACTGGTTCTCTAGCAAATTAGTAAGAATGTCTTACCCCATGTTCAAGAATGGCATTTTTCCCTTTATTCAGATTACAACCTATCACTTTCGGTTATTTTAAAATGAAATAATCTCTATCACAATTTTTAAAATAAGCCATAGAAAGTTGATTGCAATTTCAGTTTAATCCACCAGAAAAGACAGAACAAATAATACAACAAATATTGTGGTTAAACTCAAATATACTAACTGATAAAAAACCATTATTGTTCAATAAAATGTTTAAAAAAGGTATAATCTTTGTAAATGATATCATAAATAGGACTGGTGGAGTTGTGTCACACATGCAGCTAACGAAAATATTTGGAAATGTCTGCTCTACCCAAAATTACAACCAACTAATTGCAGCATTACCGCAAAAATAGTCCCCTGTAGCTCAGTTGGTAGAGCATGGTGCTTGCAACGTCAGGGTTATGGGTTCGTTTCCCATGGGGGCCAGTATGAAAATGCATGCACTCACTAACTGTAAGTCGCTCTGGATAATGTAAAAAAATTACTAAATGACTAAAATGTAAAAAAAAAAAAAAAATGGAAGGGGGAAAAGTAATCTGTAAAGTCTGTAATTTTTATCATAGGTACACTTCAACTGTGAGAGACAGAATCTAAAACAAAAATCCAGCAAATCACATTGTATGATTTTTAAGTAATTCATTAGCATTTTATTGCATGACAGAAGTATTTGATCACCTACCAACCAGTAAGAATTCCGGCTCTCACAGACCTGTTAGTTTTTCTTTAAGAAGCTCTCCTGTTCTCCACTCATTACCTGTATTAACTGCACCTGTTTGAACTTGTTACCTGTATAAAAGACACCTGTCCACACACTCAATCAAACAGACTCCAACCTCTCCACAATGGCCAAGACCAGAGAGCTGTGTAAGGACATCAGGGATAAAATTGTAGACCTGCACAAGGCTGGGATGGGCTACAGGACAATAGGCAAGCAGCTTGGTGAGAAGGCAACAACTGTTGGCGCAATTATTAGAAAATGGAAGAAGTTCAAGATGACGGTCAATCACCCTTGGTCTGGGGCTCCATGCAAGATCTCACCTCGTGGGGCATCAATGATCATGAGGAAGGTGAGGGATCAGCCCAGAACTACACGGCAGGACCTGGTCAATGACCTGAAGAGAGCTGGGACCACAGTCTCAAAGAAAACCATTAGTAACACACTACGCCGTCATGGATTAAAATCCTGCAGCGCACGCAAGGTCCCCCTGCTCAAGCCAGCGCATGTCCAGTCCCGTCTGAAGTTTGCCAATGACCATCTGGATGATCCAGAGGAGGAATGGGAGATGGTAATGTGGTCTGATGAGACAAAAATAGAGCTTTTTGGTCTAAACTCCACTCGCCGTGTTTGGAGGAAGAAGAAGGATGAGTACAACCCCAAGAACACCATCCCAATCATGAAGCATGGAGGTGGAAACATCATTCTTTGGGGATGCTTTTCTGCAAAGGGGACAGGACGACTGCACCATATTGAGGGGAGGATGGATGGGGCCATGTATCGCGAGATCTTGGCCAACAACCTCCTTCCCTCAGTAAGAGCATTGAAGATGGGTCGTGGCTGGGTCTTCCAGCATGACAACAACCCGAAACACACAGCCAGGGCAACTAAGGAGTGGCTCCGTAAAAAGCATCTCAAGATCCTGGAGTGGCCTAGCCAGTCTCCAGACCTGAACCCAATAGAAAATCCTTGGAGGGAGCTGAAAGTCCGTATTGCCCAGCGACAGCCCCGAAACCTGAAGGATCTGGAGAAGGTCTGTATGGAGGAGTGGGCCAAAATCCCTGCTGCAGTGTGTGCAAACCTGGTCAAGACCTACAGGAAACGTATGATCTCTGTAATTGCAAACAAAGGTTTCTGTACCAAATATTAAGTTCTGCTTTTCTGATGTATCAAATACTTATGTCATGCAATAAAATGCAAATTAATTACTTAAAAATCATACAATGTGATTTTCTGGATTTTTGTTTTAGATTCCGTCTCTCACAGTTGAAGTGACCCTATGATAAAAATTACAGACCTCTACATGCTTTGTATGTAGGAAAACCTGCAAAATCGGCAGTGTATCAAATACTTGTTCTCCCCACTGTATATACCCCATAATGACAAAGCGAAAACAGGTTTTTAGACATTTTTGCAAATTTATGAAAAATAAAACACAGAAATACCTTATTTACATAAGCATTCAGACCCTTTGCTATGAGACTCGAAATTGAGCTCAGGTACATCCTGTTTCCATTGATCATCGTTGAGATGTTTTTACAACTTGATTGGAGTCCATCTGTGGTAAATTCAATTGATTGGACATGATTTGGAAAGGCACACACCTGTCTGTATAAGGTCCCACAGTTGACAGTGCATGTCACAAAAAAACCAAGCCATGAGGTCGAAGGAATTGTTCGTAGAGCTCAGAGACAGGATCGTGTTGAGGCACAGATCTGGGCAAGGGTACCAAAAAATTTCTGCAGCATTGAAGGTCCCCAAGAACACAGTGTTCTCCATCATTCTTAAATGGAAGAAGTTTGGAACCACCAAGACTCTTCCTAGATCTGGCCGCCCGGCCAAACTGAGCAATCGGGAGAGAAGGGCCATGGTCAGGGAGTTGACCAAAATCCCGATGGTCACTCTGACAGAGCTCCAGAGTTCCTCTGTGGAGATGGGAGAACCTTCCAGAAGGACAACCATCTCTGCAGCACTCCACCAATCAGGCTTTTATGGTAGAGTGGCCAGACGGAAGCCACTCCTCAGTAAAAGGCAAATGACAGCCCGCTTGGAGTTTGCCAAAAGGCACCTAAAGAACTCTCAGACCATGAGAAACAAGATTCTCTGTTCTGATGAAACCAAGATTGAATTCTTTGGCCTGAATGCCAAGCGTCACGTCTGGAGGAAACCTGGCACCATCCCCATGGTGAAGCACGGTGGTGGAAGCATCTTGCTGTGGGGATGTTTTTCAGCAGCAGGGCTTGAGAGACTAGTCAGGATCGAGGGAAAGATGAAAGGAGCAAAGTACAGAGAGATCCTTGATGAAAACCTGCTCCAGAGCGCTCAGGACCTCAGACTGGGGCGAAGGTTCACCTTCCAACAGGCCAACGACCCTAAGCACACAGCCAAGACAACGCATGAGTGGCTTTGGAACAAGTCTCTGAATATCCTTGAGTGGCCCAGCCAGAGTCCGGACTTGAACCCGATCTAACATCTCTGGTGTAAGTGTGCAGCGCAGTCCCCATCCAACCTGACAGAGCTTGAGAGGAACTGCAGAGAAGAATGGGAGAAACTCCCCAAATACAGGTGTGCCAAGATTGTAGCGTCATAGCCAAGAAGACTCAAAACTGTAATCGCTGCCAAAGGTGCTTCAACAAAGTACTGAGAAAAGAGTCTGAATACTTATGTAAATGAGATATTTCAATTTTGTATTTTTTTATAAATTTGCAAAAATTTCTAATAACTGGTTTTTGCTTTGTCATTATGGGGTATTGTGTGTATATTGATGAGGAAAAAATACAATTTAATCAATTTAGGAATAAGGCTGTAATGTAACAAAATGAAGTCAAGGGGTCTGAATACTTACCGAATGCACTATATATATATATATATACATATACACTACCGTTCAAAGGTTTGGGGTCACTTAGAAATGTCCTTGTTTTCGAAAGAAAAGCCATTACAATAACATCAAATTGATCAGAAAAACAGTGTAGACATTGTTAACGTTTTAAATGACTATTGTAGCTGGAAACAGCTGATTTTTAATGGAATATCTACATAGGCGTACAGAGGCCCATTATCAGCAACCATCAGTCCTGTGTTCCAATGGCACGTTGTGTTTGCTAATCCAAGTTTATCATTTAAAAAGGAAATTAGAAAACCCTTTTGCAATTATGTTAGCACAGCTGAAAACTGTTGTGCTGATTAAAGAAGCAATAAAACGGGCCTTCTTGAAACTAGTTGAGTATCTGGAGCATCAGCAATTGTGGGTTCGATTACATAATCAAAATGGCAAGAAACAAATAACTTTCTTCTGAAACTCATCAGTCTATTCTTGTTCTGAGACATTAAGGCTATTCCATGTGAGAAATTGCCAAGAAACTGAAGATCTTGTACAACGCTGTTTATTTTACCTTTATTTAACTAGTTAAGTACACATTCTTATTT